>NC_039365.1:37969556-38143901 GCF_003573695.1 Papaver somniferum
TTGCTCCCATTCAAAAACCAAATTTTATTTTCTTTTTCTAAAAAAAAAAAAAAAGTTTTATTTTTCTCCCATTTAAGTCCAATTTTAGTGTTTTGAAACTTTCCATGTCTCTACACTTTTTCTTTTGGGTTGATCCTCAACTCTTTAGACTTTTGGTGTATGGTGATTTTTTTGTATATAATCCAGTAGATAAAATTTCTTAAAAACCTTTTTGTTCCTTTTGTATATATTTTGCTAATCCAATATGATCGCGGCTGAAATATGTTGGATTTTTGCCTTGAATAACGGAGTTTTAATTCTGCTTTCGCCGAAATCGGGTATTCTCTCTCCTTTTACTCTACTCAGCATGTCCCTTTCCATATGTTGCATTTTAATTCTTTCCATATTTTGAAACATTGAGGACAATGTTTAGTTTAGGTTTGGGGGTATAGAGTAGATACCATGATAATTTGCCATAATTGAAAACGAACTCCTTCTTCTTTTTTGAAAAAATTGAAAAATTCCAAAAAAATTGAAAAATCAAATTCAAAAAAATTAAAAAATTAGAAAAATCATAAAAATGGAGCTCATTTACCTTGAAATGTTGACTCTTGTGCAAATATGTAATTATTAGGAGTCTTAGTCTAGATATTTAGGCACCCTGATTCTAGCACAATTCACATAGTGATAAGAAATTTGCACGCGCACGATCTACCAATACATGTATGGCCTCGATCTTCAAGGTGTTTGATAGGAAGTTACGATTGCCAATCACTTTAGAATACTGAACGAAACTTGACTAGCTTGTTCTTTGGTTGGTTGGGATAGAAGGTGGAGGTTACATTAAGAAAGACAACCATCGAATTTAACTGGGTGCATCAAAAAGGGCTACCTCTTGCAAAGTGTCATGTAATCTTTTGTTTCCTTTTGTATATGTATCAAAAGTGTTTCCGTAGTTAAAAAAAAAAAAAAAAAATCATCAAGTATTTATCAATTCCATTCTCTCTTGTTCCAAAAATAAAAAGAGAATAGTCAATGTAAATAAGAGTCATGTAAATAGTCATTTTGTTGTTTTATTGTAATAAGCAAGGAGGGTGTATGCCATTGATGTACAACGCGAGTAATTGTGAAATACCTCCAACTCATTCACAATTCTCGTAAAGTCCGGACAGCTAGCTAGATTTCGACCTCAGTTCTTAGCCTGAGAAACTATCTCTTGGTGATTAGTAGTCATAACTTCAGATCTTTCTTTACACATGTGTAGATACACTTTACACTCTTATCACATGTCCTTTTTTTGTTATCAGTGCTAGGATTGTGCCTTTGATAGCTAGATTGACATCTCCATTTTGCTGTGAGCTTAAACTGTTTTACACATGTCACATTTGATGGAATCTGAGCTTATATTTTGACCTAGAACTTTGTAGGTACGTTCTAAGCAAACCTTCACGAGACTTCAACTCGTCCACTAGGGACACTTAGTGGTTTAAAAGGCTTAGTGCATACGCTAAATGCATTCGAGAGACCAGCGACAGTGGTATAGTTAGGATTTCCTTAGTTTTGTTTTACTTGAGGACAAGTAAAATTCAGGTTTGGGGGTATTTGATGAGTGCCAAATATTGTATATATTTATCCCTTTTTGTTGGCATTTAACTCATCTTTTATGCATTAATTCTACATTTTATCCCATATTATGTATTTTCATTGTTTTCAAGAATAAATATTTTTATTAATTAATTTTGCATTTTTAGGTAATAAATAAAGTCTGGATGACTTGCGGAGCAAAAAGAGCAGAAAAGTAGTGAAAATCCGGGAGAAATCACGCAAGGAAGCCGCGAAGAATGGTGCGCACAACCTCATTTTCTACACACAAAAACGCCTCCGTTCTCAGCCATCAGATCAGTTCTCAGAAGCATCCGACGGTCGCTCCTTCATAGAGCATCAAAATCTGAAGTCTCTGCCAAGCACCACAGCGCTGAAATTCCAAGCCTTCAGATTAGATGGTAGTTGAATCCAACGGCTGCTCCCTTGCTGTTCATCAAAGTTTGATATCTTCGCCTTACACTACAGCACCTAACCTAATCTAGCACCGTTCGTTTCGTTGTATCCCTTCATCCGACGGTCGCTCCTCGCTTGCCTCCGCATCACCGTCCGATCTACCTACCAGCTCCACATCTCACGGCTTAGTCTCGCTGAACATCAAAAATCGATGAACTCGCATCACACCCAAGTGCCGAACACCCTAGACCTCAAACAAACAGCCCCTACCCTAACCCATATCGACCTCTCCTCCATCACCTCCCTCTGCAGAACCACCTTCTTCACCTGTCGCTCCACCACCAACTCCACTGCCGCTCCACCTTACCACCATGTCCGCCACCACCAACTCTGCCACAACCACACCACCTACCGCACATAGTAACTCTCAATCAACTTCATCAACATCACACGATTTCAGTGACGTGTGGAATTGATGAGAATGATTGCATGTTATCAATCGAAGCTAGAAAAGGCATGGGAAGGAGCAGTGAAGTCAGAGGAAGGATGGGTCAGCGATTGATTGAAGAAATTGCGCCATCAAAGTAAGATTTTACGAAACCCTAATTTCTCAATTTTTGGGATTTTTATAGAAAACCCTAATTTCTGTTAGGAGAAGCAATGAATTAATTATGGGTTCAATTTGTACTGTCAAATATTAGGTAAATCATATACCTAATTTCACTGTTTGAATTTGGGTATTTTTCTATAAACCCTAAATTAGGTATTGGGTATAAAAGGGAACTGTGGGTGTGATGTAAAGCTCATGCTGGACTAGCCAGTGTCCAGGACTGTGAAGTTCTGTTAATGTTTAATTTTAAATTTCAATTTCAATTTTAGTTAATTTTCAATTTCTGTTTTATTTCATGTTTAATTCCATGTTCATTTAATTTATGTTCTTATAATTTCTGTTTGTTTCTAATTTCAATTTGGTTTTGTGTTTAATGTTAGTTCACTGTTATGTCAGTTTTGTGTTTAATGTTTAGTTTTGTGCTTAATGTTAGTTCACTGTTAGTGCCATGTTTAGTTCACTGTTGTTTTAATTCATTGTCAAGAAGTGATGGAATGTTAGGCTAGAAGCTTTGAAGCATTGTTTTGATTGAACAATGGGAGAAATTAGTGCTCATAACAAGCTAATTCTCTTTCCCATTCCATTTGTATGCTTAGGATGCATTGTGTTGATTGAGCATTGGGAGAAATTAGTGCTCATAGCAAGCTAATTCTCTTCCCATTCTATTTGTATGCCTGTATTCTTCCCTTGGCCTTGCATTGTCACCATTTCAGTTTCACCATCTCCCCTGCCCTTGGCTTAGGCCTTGGTTCACTTGCACTGTTCTCTGATTGTTGTTGTTTAGTTTCTTCATTGTCTTCATTGTCTTGTTTTATTTACTGCACTGCCTTTGCTATATTGCCTCATTGCCACTGTTACCTTGGCTTAGTGCCACCACTACTTGCACTGCCATCTCTTCTTGTTCTGCTGCTGCTACTACTTCCACTGCTTGTGCAGCTGCTGTGCACTTGCCCTTTGCACTGCTGCATTGCTTTCTTTGCCTTGTGCTGCTGCTGGTGCCTTCTCTGTGTTGCTTCTGCTGCTGTTGTTGCTGCCAAGCCTGCTGCCAAGCAAAAGCCCATCAGTCCACTGAACTTAACCAAAAGCCCAGAGCACAACTTGAGCTCACCAGAAGACCAAAACAAACCCATTAGGCCCAACTCATTCCAAGGGTATTCATAACCCATTAGCACTCAAAAGCCCATTGATTATTCATAGCCCAATAGCAAAATTTAGAACCCAAAATAGCTAGAAACTACAAAACACTCCCAATCTCTGTGGATCGACCCGTACTTGCACGAGCTACAACTGACGACCGTGCACTTGCGGTATTACTGTAGGCCCGTTTCATTTCGCTTCAATTTTACACACATCTCCGGGCCCACCAAGTTTTTGGCGCCGCTGCCGGGGATTGGTGCTGTGTTTTTCTTGTAGTTTTATTAGCTATTTTTGCATTTCACTGCATAGCATTTGCATCTGCATCTGCTTCACTTCATTTGCTGTTGGACCTGCTGTTCTGAACCTGTTTTTCCTCTGCTGGGACGCCACCAAGGAAAAGAACCAAAGCCCAACTGGGTTTTTGCAACAATATCAGAGCAGCTGGGCTGTGCTTAAAAGGTAACCCATTTAAGAGAACCCGAATTGTGGGCTTCCAATTTTTAATTGTGGGCTTGTAATATTAAAGCCAATTTTTGGGCTTCTCTTATTTTCTGTTGGGTTTGTAATAATTTATTTGTGGGCTTGTTTGTTTAATTTGTGGGCTTGTTTAAATTCTTTCATTGGACTTGTATTTTGGACTCTGGGTTTAAACCCAGCTGAGCTTGTAACCGATTGTGGGCTTGTTTCCACTCAAGAGTGGACCTCGAAACCAAAGTTTTAAAACAAACGTCGGGCCTTAACCAACTGGGCCAAATTAAACTTTCAAAATTAAAACTTAGTGTTTCGTGGGCCGCAGCCTTCCTTCCATTCCATTAGAGGACAAACAGTGGGCTTGCTCCCATTCAAAAACCAAATTTTATTTTCTTTTAAAAAAAAAAAAAAAAAAGTTTTATTTTTCTCCCATTTAAGTCCAATTTTAGTGTTTTGAAACTTTCCATGTCTCTACACTTTTTCTTTTGGGTTGATCCTCAACTCTTTAGACTTTTGGTGTATGGTGATTTTTTTGTATATAATCCAGTAGATAAAATTTCTTAAAAACCCTTTTGTTCCTTTTGTATATATTTTGCTAATCCAATATGATCTCGGCTGAAATATGTTGGATTTTTGCCTTGAATAACGGAGTTTTAATTCTGCTTTCGCCGAAATCGGGTATTCTCTCTCCTTTTACTCTACTCAGCATGTCCCTTTCCATATGTTGCATTTTAATTCTTTCCATATTTTGAAACATTGAGGACAATGTTTAGTTTAGGTTTGGGGGTATAGAGTAGATACCATGATAATTTGCCATAATTGAAAACGAACTCCTTCTTCTTTTTTGAAAAAATTGAAAAATTCCAAAAAAATTGAAAATTGAAAATTCAAAAAAAAAAAAATTAAAAAATGAAAAATCATAAAAAATGGAGCTCATTTACCTTGAAATGTTGACTCTTGTGCAAATATGTATAATTATTAGGAGTCTTAGTCTAGATATTTAGGCACCCTGATTCTAGCACAATTCACATAGTGATAAGAAATTTGCACGCGCACGATCTACCAATACATGTATGGCCTCGATCTTCAAGGTGTTTGATAGGAAGTTACGATTGCCAATCACTTTAGAATACTGAACGAAACTTGACTAGCTTGTTCTTTGGTTGGTTGGGATAGAAGGTGGAGGTTACATTAAGAAAGACAACCATCGAATTTAACTGGGTGCATCAAAAAGGGCTACCTCTTGCAAAGTGTCATGTAATCTTTTGTTTCCTTTTGTATTTGTATCAAAAGTGTTTCTATGTTAAAAAAAAAAAAAAAAAAAAAATCAAGTATTTATCAATTCCATCATCTCTTGTTCCAAAAATAAAAGAGAATAGTCAATGTAAATAAGAGTCATGTAAATAGTCATTTTGTTGTTTTATTGTAATAAGCAAGGAGGGTGTATGCCATTGATGTACAACGCGAGTAATTGTGAAATACCTCCAACTCATTCACAATTCTCGTAAAGTCCGGACAGCTAGCTAGATTTCGACCTCAGTTCTTAGCCTGAGAAACTATCTCTTGGTGATTAGTAGTCATAACTTCTGATCTTTCTTTACACATGTGTAGATACACTTTACACTCTTATCACATGTCTTTTTTTGTTATCAGTGCTAGGATTGTGCCTTCGATAGCTAGATTGACATCTCCATTTTGCTGTGAGCTTAAACTGTTTTGCACATGTCACATTTGATGGAATCTGAGCTTATATTTTGACCTAGAACTTTGTAGGTACGTTCTAAGCAAACCTTCACGAGACTTCAACTCGTCCACTAGGGACACTTAGTGGTTTAAAAGGCTTAGTGCATACGCTAAATGCATTCGAGAGACCAGCGAAAGTGGTATAGCTAGGATCTCCTTAGTTTTGTTTTACTTGAGGACAAGTAAAATTCAGGTTTGGGGGTATTTGATGAGTGCCTAATATTGTATATATTTATCCCTTTTTGTTGGCATTTAACTCATCTTTTGTGCATTAATTCTACATTTTATCCCATATTCTGTATTTTCATTGTTTTCAAGAATAAATATTTTTCTTACTTAATTTTGCATTTTTAGGTAATAAATAAAGTTCGGATGACTTGCGGAGCAAAAAGAGCAGAAAAGTAGTGAAAAGTCGGGAGAAATCACGCAAGGAAGCCGCGAAGAATGGTGCGCACAACCTCATTTTCTACACACAAAAACGCCTCCGTTCTCAGCCATCAGATCAGTTCTCAGAAGCATCCGATGGTCGCTCCTTCATAGAGCATCAAAATCTGAAGTCTCTGCCAAGCACCACAGCGCTGAAATTCCAAGCCTTCAGATTAGATGGTAGTTGAATCCAACGGTTGCTCCCTTGCTGTTCATCAAAGTTTGATATCTCCGCCTTACACTACAGCACCTAACCTAATCTAGCACCGTTCGTTTCGTTGTATCCCTTCATCCGACGGTCTATCCTCGCTTGCCTCCGCATCACCGTCCGATCTACCTAACAGCTCCACATCTCACGGCTCATCCTCGCTGTCCATCCAATTTGCTACAACCGCCCAACACCCGAGCACCCGAACCCTATGACCTAACCAAACACCCCCCTTCTTCCCAAAACAGTCGACCCTCACCTTCTCCCCCATCTCCCCATTCCTCTGCAGAAAACCCATGTCCTCCACCGTACCACCATGTCCGCCACCACCAACTCTGCCACAACCACACCACCTACCGCACATGGTAACTTTCAATCAACTTCATCAACATCACACGATTTCAGTGACGTGTGGAATTGATGAGAATGATTGCATGTTATCAATCGAAGCTAGAAAAGGCATGGGAAGGAGCAGTGAAGTCAGAGGAAGGATGGGTCAGCGATTGATTGAAGAAATTGCGCCATCAAAGTAAGATTTTACGAAACCCTAATTTCTTAATTTTTGGGATTTTTATAGAAAACCCTAATTTCTGTTAGGGAGAGCATAGGGAAGCTAGAGTAGGGAGATGGGTATGATTGAATTAGGTGAATTAGGTAAAACCGAACCCTAATTGTACTGTTTTTAATTTGGGAATTTTTTTTTGGGTAAAACCCTAATTGTGTCTGTGGACTATAAATTGAGGGTTGTGGGTGTGTTGTAAAGGTATGCTTGGAATAGCCAACATCCAGGACTTTCATGTCCTGTTAATGTTTTTAATTTCAGTTCAATTTCATTTATGTTCATGATTGTTATGTTCCTGTTGATATGCATACTTTTAATTTCCTGTTATATTCCTGTTAATGTTAATCATATTAAGTGTTTACTCTGTTTAATGTGCCTTTGTTAGTTTAAATGCTCACTGTGTTTCAATTCATTATCATGAAGTGATGGTATGCTAGGCTAGTTACCTTTGAAGCATTGAACTGATTGAGTAATGGAAGAAATCAGTGCTCATAGCAAGCTGATTATCTTGCCATTCCATTTGTATGCTTAGGATGCAATGTGTTGATTGAGCATTGGGAGAAATTAGTGCTCATAGCAAGCTAATTCTCTTCCCATTCTTTTTGTATGCCTGTATTCTTGCCTTAGTCATGATCTGTTAGCTTCACCATCTCCCTTGCCCTTGGCTTAGGCCTTGGTTCACTTGCACTGTTATCTGATTGTTGTTGTTTAGTTTCTTCATTTTCTCCATTGTCTTTCCTGTTAATTGCCGTTGTTTTTCTTTACCTTGCTTTTCTGTGCAGTTGCATATCTTGCATAATTTTCTGCCATTTGCATCTGTCTACCACCTGCATCTCATGCTGTAGTTAATAGCATTTTAGCATCTGTAGTTGTAACTTAGTAATCATTTTAGTCTTGTAAATATTAGTTAGTAATCATCTGTGGTTGTTCATTAACTTTGCTACTTAGCTATACCTTGCATCCTAGCATTAGCATTCTGTTCTGTATCATTATCATTTCCATTCTGTGTAGCTGTAGCATCACTGCATCATCTTAGACATTTGCATAATCTCTTCTCAATTGCTTAAACTGCACAACTCTGGAAACTGAAGCTTTTGTTGAGTTAGCAAGTACATGTGCTTCTCCTGCTGTGCTTATCCTGCTGCTGCTCCTGATCCTGCTGCTGCTATAGCTGCAGCTGCCTTTTCTTTCCCCTGCTGCTGTGCACTTGCCTCTGCCCTGCAATACTGCTGCTGCTGGTGCTTTATGTGTTGCCTCTGCTGTTGTTGCTGCTGCTGCTGTTGTTGCTGCCAAGCCTGCAGCCAAGCAAAAGCCCATCAGTCCAATTCAAGGCCTAATTTTCAGCTCTAAGCCCACTGTCCATTGTTTGTACAAACTGAGGCCCATTTCATTAAGGCTCAAAGCCCAATTCAATCAACTGTGGGCTTAACCCAAAAGCCTGAGTTTAAGGCCAAAGCCCACTTACACTTCAAAGACCAACTGAGCCCAAGCTCAGTTCATTTCATTGTTAAAAACAAACCCATTAAGCCCAACAGTTCCAAAGGGTATTCAAAGCCCATTAGCAAATTTAGAACCCAAATTAGCTAGAAACTACAAAACACACCCGATCTCTGTGGATCGACCCGTACTTGCACGAGCTACAACTGACGACCGTGCACTTGCGGTATTACTGTAGGCCCGCGTTTTATTTCGCTAAATTTTCACACTCCTCCGGGTCTGCCAGGGATGCTCATCAGGGTATTGGTCTGGCGGTTTACAGTGTGCGGTGTACACTACGCCCGTTAAAAGAAAGAGTCATAAGAGTGAGGCGGTTATTAATTACAAGAAGTAATGGTGAAACATTTCCTTCATTATGGAAACATCAATTCCAGGCGTTACCCGTTACCGCTTTCTTCCATTTACTTAACCGTTTCCACTTCTTATGAGACCAGGGTATGTTTCACCCTCAAACAGGGGTTCATAATCTTTGGTGTGCACAATACTTGTTTCGGTATAAGAGGATCCAGCAGAAACTGTTTTCACCCTCAAACAGGGGTTCATAATCTTTGGTGTGCACAATACTTGTTTCGGTATAAGAGGATCCAAGAGCATGCGCAAGCCATGCCAGCACCGTGTCTACACCACTGGCTACCAATGGAAGGTAACCGCAATCAACGTCTAACCTTCCTCTCAAGATGCAAAATCTCGACCGTCGAAGGTCACCACCTAGCCGGGAAGCCTCCCAAGCTCAACTTGCCAAACAATAGCAACATGCTACACAAAACACTCGAGACATCAAAACATGTCACAAACTGGGGGACGCTCATCAGGGTATTGGTCTGGCGGTTTACAGCGTGCGGCGTACACTACGCCCGTTACAAGAAAGTGTCATAAGAGTGAGGCGGTTAGTAAATACAGGAAGTAATGGTGAAACATTTCCTTCATTATGGAAACATCAATTCCAGGCGTTACCCGTTACCGCTTTCTTCCATTTACTTAACCGTTTCCACTTCTTATGAGACCAGGGTACGTTTCACCCTCAAACAGGGGTTCATAATCTTTGGTGTGCACAATACTTGTTTCGGTATAAGAGGATCCAGCAGAAACTGTTTTCACCCTCAAACAGGGGTTCATAATCTTTGGTGTGCACAATACTTGTTTCGGTATAAGAGGATCCAAGAGCATGCGCAAGCCATGCCAGCACCGTGTCTACACCACTGGCTACCAATGGAAGGTAACCGCAATCAACGTCTAACCTTCCTCTCAAGATGCAAAATCTCGACCGTCGAAGGTCACCACCTAGCCGGGAAGCCTCCCAAGCTCAACTTTCCAAACAATAGCAACATGCTACACAAAACACTCGATACATCAAAACATGTCACAAACTGGGGGATGCTCATCAGGGTATTGGTCTGGCGGTTTACAGCGTGCGGTGTACACTACGCCCGTTAAAAGAAAGAGTCATAAGAGTGAGACGGCTATTAATTACAAGAAGTAATGGTGAACCGTTTCTTGTATTATGGAAACATCAATTCTAGGCGTTACCCGTTACCGCTTTCTTCCATTTACTCAACCGTTTCCACTTCTTACGAGACCAGGGTACGTTTTGTTGCGACTTGTATAAATAGGTCTCACCTATTTCCACCAAAGGACAAGTTTTTGGTCAGGAGAATACAACACTCAGAAATCACTTGTTAGCTTCCCAATCTGCTAGCGTTTCACTTTCTGATACAAGTCGTCAAGAAACTACTCTTCCAGAATCAACTATTCTGGTCTCAACACTCTCTTCGCTTCCCTCCCTAAGACCAACCCTTCTCCTTCATTTTGTGACCGAAGCAAGTCTGGAATGGCCATTTCTTGGTTTAGGCCGGATTTGTACAGATTGATCTCTCGAATCAAAGTACTCCCTTGTAGTATATTGTTTAGGGTTTATACTCGTTTCTCACCCACACACTCGAAATTACCGAAATCAGCAGAAACTGTTTTCACCCTCAAACAGGGGTTCATAATCTTTGGTGTGCACAATACTTGTTTCGGTATAAGAGGATCCAACTATAATCGGTTTATCATTGTGGTAGATTAGATTGATTATTTGTGTAGATCGGCATCAATACATTTCTTTGTGATTAAAAGTATTGATTGCAAAATCTTAACAATTACTTCGGTAGTTGATAATAAGATAGATCTAAGAACCCTACGAAGGAGTTTATTGAGATAAACATAAGAGCCTTTATCGAACTCACATCACTTGGTGAAAAGAGCTGATACCAAATAGATTTGTTGTTCCTTTACTGTTTGGAATACGAACCAAAGGAATTGTGTCAAGTACGTGACTTATTCATAAGTTCGAGGCATGGGTGTACATACGGAACTAGGTGAACTATAGGTTTAGTTACTTGGTCTCAACTATACGTAGTTGGTTTGATTTTATATAGAGGCTTAATCCTAAGAGTATTCAATTCTGGACAAGGTCCCGGGGTTTTTCTGCATTTGCGGTTTCCTCGTTAACAAAATCTTGCCGTGTCATTTACTTTTATTTTCCGCAATTATAATTGTTGTTATTATAATTTAAAGTAAATTACACAAACATTAATTCCTATTTTACTTGATAGTAATCCTATTGTGTTTGGTTAAGTCCGAACCTCTTATCAAGTAAACATACTTCGTCATTGTATTGTCTCGATCTCGTATCCATAGACGATCACATGAAGTGTGAACCGATTAGTTGTATTGTCTCGACTCAGTCCACAGAACTAAATCGATTTGTATACTGATTTGGAAACGCTACCAAGTTCAGGAAAACATAACTATTTTAGTTCGCGTGCCGGTTTGGATACCCACTCTGGTTCCGCAACCACAGTTCAAGAATAGTTTGCATACGAGTATGCACACCAATTTGATTCACGAGTTAAACAGATTTTCTTATGTTGTGCATAAGAACATGCGTGTCACAAATCTGTAAGTCGATATGTATAGCTACTCCGCTACGTGTACAAGTACATGTAGTACGGGTTCAGACGTATAACAGTTATCCCAGTTTGTAAGACCGTGCCACTGTTTTGTATCTGAATATTATATTATTCTCTAAATCGATTCGAGGCATTCCCGAATAGCATCAATTACACATATCACTGTTCAAGGTTATTTTCGAATGATAAAACTTGAATCATGATTTTGATTACGAACACTAAATTGTTCTTAACCGAAATTCATCAAGCAAGAACAAATTTTCATTAAGCTTAGTCATTATATTTCGAGAAATTATTAAGATAAACTTGACTCGAAATTCTTGTCTATGCATACTAGTCTAATTAGTTATACGCCACCGTTTCAGATGATAGAAAAGTGAATATAACTTGAGATATAGGTGGTTCAGTCTTCACTTACCTTTTGTTGATGAAGTTCTCCAAAATATTCGATTGATCTTCGCCTTCAAATGGTAGAACACAATGATGACTGCTGTAATGTTCTGTTTCTCAACTACATTTCTATCATAATCTGAGAATTAACTAATTGTAGACTAGAAATCAAGATATAGTTTTGACAACTAAATTTGACAACAAGCTTGAGATAACAACACTTGTGAGTTCGACCGAGGGATGCTATAATACCTTGAATTACAAAGAAGGATGTGCACCTGCGTATTTCTTGATATAAACTCTATGCAACAAAAATTTCAGCCCAATAAATAATGTCTAAGTTTTCTTGAACCATTAATCAATCTTAGAGTTTGATAACTCTCAAAGACCAAATCAGTTAATGAACTGACTAAAATAGTTTGTGAACAAATTTTCGTCTCAGATTTCATGAACTTTTGATATTTATAGGTTCGTGAACTGTCCAAATCAGTTTGTGTACTCAACTTACAAAAAAGTATCCATAAACCTATTAAAATCATCTAGTTCGCATACTGACCAGATAAGTTCGTATACTATCAACTAGTTCGCGATGACCAAATCAGTTCGTGTAAGTGAGTTAATAAGGGATTTATTTATCAAGTATACTATAAATTAAGTCAAAGTTCGTGTAATGGCTAAATCAGTTCGTGAACATGAATATAATTTGATGTCTCTTATGAACTTCTTACACAATTACAATATACTAAACAATAAATTGTCTCAACCAGTCAACCTATTACGTAATAAGTTATTTGGAAATTCCATTACCTGAAATTATAATTCGAGGTTTTCTAAATACTAGCTCGAAGTCAATCTTTTTTATTTACAATTTTATCATAATACCAAAATCATACGAATCTCAGTAGATAGTAGATAGAATGACAAAAAATATGAATAAAGTTGTCAATTATAAGGTCATTCTCTTTTAATATAAGGTCATTACAGAATTATGATTACAGAATAAGATTATAGAAACTAAAGAAGTCTCTTTTGATATAATGTCATTTTTTATAGGCAAATAAAAAGCTAAAATAATTACAAACTTCCCTTTATCTGTTTGTGTTCACCACATAAAGTAGGCACAAGTTAGATCGGTGGCACTGACCACACCATATGTGTAACATTAACCTTTGACCAGTCATCTAACATATGAGCATCCCCATTAACAGATCGGTTAAAATATACGAAGAAGATAGAGCTAAATTTAAAAACTAGGTTTTTTATATCTTCACATACATAGTGAGTTCGTAGATCTCCCATGAAAGTCTTCTAATTGATTTTGAAAATACGATGGTACCCAAATATACCTCAATCTAAAACTTTTCCACCTATAAGTCCTTTATCCGAAAGTGATTATCTATGGACTGAGTCGAGAAGATACAACTAATCGGTTCACACTTCGTGTGGTCGTCTATGGATACGATATCGAGACAATACGACAACAAGATAAATTGTGTGATTTACTATGGACACAAGATCGAGACAATACAACAACAAAGTATGATTACTTGATAATAGGTTCAGACTTAACCAAACACAATAGGATTGCTATCAAGTAAATAGGAATTAAAGTTTGTGTGTTTTACTTCTAATTATAATAAAAATAATTATAATTGCGGAAATAGAAAGGTAAAAGACACATCAAGATTTTGTTAACGAGGAAACCGCAAATGTAGAAAGCCCCGGGACCTTGTCCGGAATTGAATACTCTTAGAATTAATCCGCTATACAAAATCTAAACCAACTTCGTATAGTTGAGATCAAACAACTAAACCTATAGTTCACCTAGTTCCCTCAGTATTCATGCGCCTCCAACTTGTAATAAGTCACGCACTTGGAACAATTCCTTTGGTTCGTATTCCTAGCAGTAAAGGAACAACAAATATGTTCGGTAACAACTCTTTTCAAACAAGTGATATGAGTTTGAAAAAAGGCTCTTCCATTTATCCCAATAAACTCCTTTGTTAGGTTCTTAGATCTATCTATTAACAACTACCAAGGCAATTGTCTAGACTATGCAATCAATACTCTTAATCAGAAAGAATTTTATTGATGTTGATCTACTCAACTAATCAATCAAGATTATCACAAAGATAAACCGATTATATTTGGATCCCCAGCCGATCAAGTTTTGTGCACACCAAAGATTATGAACTCAAATAAGAAATCTCTTTGTCTTCGAAGCTTCTTAAATATTCAATAAACACCTGCACACAAACAACTTGAATCTCTTGTGATCAATCACACACAGATTGGAGTCTGTTAACGATGGATTATCACTATACGTCGTTAGATATACAAACAGTTATAAAGATCCCCGTCGATACTTCGATCTAGTTTGAGTGAATCTTATATCAGAAGAGAAGATTTTTCAAGCATAAACAAACTAGGTGCAATCAAAGTTCAATAACCGTTAGTCAATCAAATCAATCGAAAACTAATAATAAATTGCAATTATCTAGTTTCCCACCAACGGTACTCGTAGAGCTTCCCAATCCCAAAGAAGTCTTTAGAACTAGCGGTCGTAAGAGATTTCTCCTAATTAGGGTACTTTCCTCTCCGAGTAGACGACTCCACCAGTAACAACACAACTAGGTAGTTTTGCTGGCTCTGAGGATTAGTTTGCTTGAAATGCAAACTTCAACATTTATAGACCAAGGAAGTTTGGACACCAAGGAATTTCCAAAACCGGAAATATTCTCAAGATATGCAATATATTTCCAAATTCGGTTTCCATAATTCCTGGAAATGCTCTGTCCAAATATTGACCGAAATCTCAGTAGAAAATCTCTAATTAGTAAATGCACATTACCATTTTTTATTTTCTAAAGATATGCATTTAATTGCTGGAAATTAAAGCATATAAAACTAGGGGTGGGTTAACCCACCCAACCCATGCTTAACCCGATCATTGAGCGGACATGGGCAACATATTTATAAACTTTGGGAAAGCTTGGGAATTTTTTTTACAAACCCGACCCAAGCAACCCGCCTAACCGAAGAACTATGACATAATTATATAAAATTATTTTTATAATTGGAATCATTATCTATCTAGAATAGTTTTTATAATTGGTATCATTCAATATGAAAAAAGTTTACATTATTGTAAATAATATTCAGTTATTTGGAAATTTAAGATAAATTGAGCAATTAAATCTTATTATTACTAAAATTTGTTATTATTATATTAACAAACTCGTATGTCTAGAGAAACTTGGACCAACCCGAGGAACATAACTTGGGCAGACTTGGGCAGTACCTCTATGGGTTCTACAGGTTCGATGGGCAATCTGGGTAAAATATTCCAATATCGGGTCTGCCTCGGCCAAGACTTCTAACCCGCCAAACCAACCCAAGTCCCACCCTATATAAAACTAAAAACCTTAATTAAAAGATTCTCAATTTATTTCGATACGAGATTCTCCTTTAGTTATTAAGGAATATCTTTGAACAATAAAAGATAAGAATTACTGCACATGTTCAAAGTATGTCGACATCTTTACTTTCTAAATCCTTTTTCATATTCACAATCTTGGAACCGATTTGCCACACTTCCAAACGAGTTTAGGATTGGTTCATCTGACTTCCAAGAACTACGTGATTGATTATCCTATCAAATCATCATTAATGGGTTTAACGGTTCTACCAAAACAAAGTTTCGGTTCTACCTCCATGTGGGTACTAGGATCGGCCACACTAGCTTTCCAAAAATTGGTTGACTAGGTACTAGGATCGGTTACCACATAATTATGGTATTTTACTTGTGATCGGTTGCATAAGTCATAGGATCGGTTACCAATTACTAAGACTTGTTGCACCTCTTACAATGATCGATTCCACATACTTGTGATCGGTTGCACCTCTTGCTAGGATCGGTTACCCAATGTCTAGAGTTGGTCATACCAATTACAATATATTGATCATACCATCTCAGGTGATTACTTAAGATCGGTTTCACTAATAAAAGTCATACCAATACAAAAGTCAGGCATTGTGAATAGTTTTACGAAGATACATAAACAAGTTATGAGCACTAAACACACATATTGGTAATCCAAAGATTTGCAATGAATAACAATACCAATAGGCCTAGCGATTTCCCTTTCGATTCATAAAACAATTTTATGAATTTTACTTCCTTTAAACAAATATAAAACATTGTTTCCTAGGTGTTGATGGTGGTTTTTAGTTTAGGGTTAAAATCGTAAAACCTTAGTCAAACAGTGATGTCACACTTGAGTAATGATGTCGCCACTAGCACATTTATGAAACCATTCATCTCTACACATGCCAACCGCGCATGCTAGCCACATCTCCGCGCATGTTATTGGCACGGTGTTGATGGTGGTTTTTTTTTGTGTAAATGCCATGCTCCACGACAGAGCTCTCGGTACTGACTGACATCATCTCTACACATGCCAACCGTGAATGCTAGCCAAACGTGCCAATCACGCGTGCCACCTATTTTAAACTAGGGCTTCGACACGCTAAATCCTAATAGCCATATCTCCGCGCCAAAGGCATTCCAACCATGCCAGCCGCACCACCGTGCCAATGGCATGCCATGCCAGCCACATCTCCGCTCCAAAGGTATGCCAACCATGCAAGACGCACCACCGTGCCAATGGCATGACATGCCAGCCACATCTCCGCGCCAAAGGCATGCCAACCATGCCATCTGCACCACCGTGCCAATGACATGTCATGCCAGCTACAACTCCGCGCCAAAGGCATGCCAACCATGCCAGCCGCACCACCGTGCAGATGGCATGCCATGCCAGCCACATCTCCCCACCGGCTGGCATGCCAACCATGCCAGACGAACCACCGTTTCAATGGCATGTCATGCCAGCCACATCTCCACGCCAAAGACATGCCAACCATGCCAGTCGCACCACCGGGACAATGGCATGCCATGCCAGCCACATATCCGCGCCAAAGGAATGCCAACGATGCCAGCCGCACCACCGTGCCAATGGCATGCCATGCCAGCCACATCTCCATGCCAAAAGCATGCAAAAGGCATGCCAACCATGCCAGCCGCACCACCGTGCCAATGGAATTCCATGTCATCCACATCTCCACGCCAAAGGCATGCCAACCATTCCAGTCGCACTACTGTGCCAATGGCATGCCATGCCAGTTACATCTCAGCGCCAAAGGCATGCCAACCATGCCAGCCGCACCACTGTGCCAATGGCATGCCATGCCAGTTACATCTCAGCGCTAAAGGCATACCAACCATGCCAGCCGCACCATAGTGCCAATGGCATGCCATGCCAGCCACACCTCCGCGCCAAATCCATGCCGGCCATGCCTCCATGCCGCTGGCTACCAAACGAAGGGTTGCAACAATCAACGACCACCCTTCCTTCTGGGACGCAAATCTCTGCCGTCCAAGTTCGCCACCAAACGCCTGGAAACTTTTGGCCCAATGCCAAACCCTAATTTTGGCAGCGCCTAAACTATGCCAAAACCCTAATTTTGGCCGCGCCTAAAACTATGCCAAAATCCTTGCTTGGCCGCGCCTAAACCATGCCAAAGCCATACCGGCTATGCCTCCATGCCGCTGGCTGGCAAACGAAGGGTTGCAACAATCAACAACCACCTTTCCTTCTGAGATGCAAATCTCAACCGTCCAAGTTCGCCACCAAACGCGTGGAAACTTTTGGCCCAATGCCAAGCCCTAATTTTGGCCGCGCCTAAACTATGCCAAAACCCTAATTTTGGCCGGGCCTAAAACTATGCCAAAATCTTAGCTTGGCCGCGCCTAAACCATGCCAAAGCCATGCCGGCCATGCCTCCATGCCGCTGGATGCCAAACGGAGGATTGCAACAATCAACGGCTACCCCTCCTTCTGAGACGCATATCTCAGCCGTACAAGCTTGCCACCAAACCAAACGATTTGTGGCAACCTCTTGGCTGCGACGCCAAAGTTCTACGGTTTGTGTCAAACCCTAATTTGGGCCGCGAGAAGAGCATACACGAGCCGTGATGGCCATGCCTCCATGCCTCTCGCCGCCAAACGTAGGGTTGCAACAATCAACGGCTACCTCTCCTTCTGAGACACAAATCTCAGCCGTACAAGCTTTCCACCAAACCAAACGATTTGTGGAATCCTCTTGGCTACGATGCTAAAGTTCCAAGTTTTGTGCCAAGCCCTAATTTGGGCCGCGCCAAGAGCATGCACGAGCCGTACTGGCCATTCCTCCATGACGCTGGCTGCTAAACAGAGGGTTGCAACAATCAACGGCTACCCCTCCTTCTGAGATGCAAATCTCAGCCGTACAAGCTTGTCACCAAACGACTTGTGGCAATCTCTTGGATACGCTGCCAACTCTTTGGCCACGACACACACTTAGCTATGCCAATTCTTTGGTCATGGCACCAAACCCTAATCATCCACGCCAAGAGCATGCGCAAGCCATGACAACACCATGGTCACGCCACTGGCTACCATACGGAAGGTAACCACAATAAACGGCTAACCTTCCTCTCAAGATGCAAAATCTCGGCCGTCGAAGGTCACCAACGAACCAGAAAGCCTCTCAATATTAACTTTCCAAACAATAAAAACATGCTACACGTTTTCTACGAAAACACCCGAGACATCAAAACATGTCACAAAACAGGGGGATGCTCATCAGGGTATTGGTCTGGCGGTTTACAGCGTGCGGCGTACACTACGCCCGTTACAAGAAAGTGTCATAAGAGTGAGGCGGTTAGTAAATACAGGAAGTAATGGTGAACCGTTTCTTGTATTATGGAAACATCAATTCTAGGCGTTACCCGTTACCGCTTTCTTCCATTTACTCAACCGTTTCCACTTCTTACGAGACCAGGGTACGTTTTGTTGCGACTTGTATAAATAGGTCTCACCTATTTCCACCAAAGGACAAGTTTTTGGTCAGGAGAATACAACACTCAGATATCACTTGTTAGCTTCCCAATCTGCTAGCGTTTCACTTTCTGATACAAGTCGTCAAGAAACCACTCTTCCAGAATCAACTATTCTGGTCTCAACACTCTCTTCGCTTCCCTCCCTAAGACCAACCCTTCTCCTTCATTTTGTGACCGAAGCAAGTCTGGAATGGCCATTTCTTGGTTTATGCCGGATTTGTACAGATTGATCTCTCGAATCAAAGTACTCCCTTGCAGTATATTGTTTAGGGTTTATACTCGTTTCTCACCCACACACTCGAAATTACCGAAATCAGCAGAAACTGTTTTCACCCTCTAACACTAGGACGAAATCTACATCCATACCCATGCATAATCACAATAGCAGTCATACGATTATGTCGATGTCTTATATACGAAGTTCAAAAGATAGACGTTATACTTCGTATTGTAATTCCTTAATACTATGTCTAACTAGAGTTAATTATTCACAGCTTCGCATTTATGTTTTCAATATGCACGAATTGAAAGATACTTTAGGAATGAAACAGTTCAAGTCAAATATTACTAACCTCAAGAGGAAGGATGATGTCGTCGATGTAGCTCTTTACTTCTTCACATTTTCAAGTCTTCACGTAATACTTGTAAGTCTCATATCCTAGTAACTTTCTAGCTATCCTATACGAAGTTGACTCTAGTAAATAATCGAGCGACTCTTTAAATGAGTTTTAGTTCACTAAAATATGACAACCAAACTTGACATACCAACGCTTGGTGGGTTCAACCGAGCTATGCTCTAACAGATTTGTATAGTGCAACACCGCTCTCGATAATATTCTGATCATGTTTTTTCTCCGCGACAAATTTTAGGGCATCTCTAATGGTGCACACCTCTACTTCTTCTGCGGAAAAAAAAACAAACAAGGTAAGTTGATTGAGGATGGATAAATTCACAATCCGAATCTCTGTAAATAAATCCCACTCCTACGTCCCGTGAATTTGGATTCCAAGCCCCATCAATAATATTTTAATGAAGTTCCTATATGGAGCTACCCAAGGGGAATCAGTTTGAGAGGATGTAATTGCAACAATTTTGTATAATCACTGGTTGTTTATTTGTGTTAATCAACATCGAAATTGCTCTAGCAAGAATTGATGTATGTTCCTCTATTTTTATTTTTTTGTTACGGGTTAACTCATTTTTACTTTTCAAATTGACCACATCATACAAGTAGTTTTTAGGAATATGTCAACTCTAGTAGAATCATCTTTGTACAGGTGGAGTCGAAGCCAATATCTTATCCACTGGTGAAAGGTAAAGTTCTGAAAACTAATGTTTTGTATATTCAGCTTCATCCAAACTCTAAATAGGCTAGTACAAGACATCAGGGAATGCATAATAGTTTCAGTTTTTAATTTGCATCTAAGACAACTGAAATTAGAAATACGAATTCAATTTTGAAGGATTTCCATTACTTCTAAAGTAACTTTTAGAACTTTCCATGCAAAAAACTTTATTGCAGGTAACTTATATTTCCATAAGGTTAGCCAAAGGTTTGAATTAGTCCTATCTACAATAACACACAAGGCAGTATACACCGATTTCGTACTGATTATCATCTTTCGATGGAAACCACACCCTTCTATCACTAAAGGATTCAGTACTTAGAGGGATTTGTTCAATCTTCTTCTTCTCCTTTGAAGCTTGGTCAGAAACATCACTTAGTTTTTGTATTTCAAATTCTAGTTTCTTAAATTACCGGATCTTTGACTTTAAGGTTCATATTAGGAATGAAATCAGTTCTTGGTGTGGCACTCCCTTTTCTCGGGATCCATTTATCACACCAAGGATCGATAAAGTTTCCTTCTCCAACGCCCTGGGCATTAGTGACTATACAAGTCCAGTAACCTTATGTAGACCATTTCTAAGTTCTCAATATGCTAATTAGTATCGCGGTAGTAAGTAGCGTTTATTACCCCATGGAGTAGTGTGATTGTAGTTAGTCATGCCAAAAAGGAAGGGTTTTGAATTGCCAAGCAAAGCAAATAACAAAAGCAAGTAGTAATTAAGATGATTGATTCAATTTCAATTGAACGACCTTGTTAACGGGCTTGGAAAGGCGTGAATCATTTGGGCTACATAAGGTTACTGGACTTGTATAGTCACTAAAATCTGGTAACTTAAAGACTAGATACAAACAAGACGACCCCTTTTGTGGCAAACACTAAAGTCGGGAATCCGATTCTTCCAACCATGATGGCTGGAAAGAGTACTGTTGAGAAAAAGTAATTGCTGTCGTTGTTTGTAGCGATGTGTAAATCGTTCCTGCTATAGTGCTTGCAAGCACAGTTGCACTGTTCTCTCATTATTTGTTGCCATGCATGAAACCCCCTATTGCCGATGTAATTGCTACTTGCATTCCTTGCGTGAAAGCCATTTTTGGTGTAATTACATAGATCAAACACTGTAACTGAATGAAGCGTCAAGCGTTAATCCAGGATTGAAAATAAGGTGGTATTTTCTTCTACCAATGAATGAGAATGGCAAGTTAAATAATTTTGAAAACCAGTTGACAAATGAGTACAGTATTGTAGATGTTGCTCCCACGGTGTCGTTTAGAAATGGATTTGGACAACATTTTTTGTTATTGCCAGCTTGCGACAATGGATTATTTATGTTCAACTTTGAGATAGTGGTGATGTCATGATTTTCTTATATCAGTGGTTAAACATACGTGGAAAACATTGAGCTTTGAAGCAAGATAAGTATCTAAAATGATGAAAATGGTCCATCATAGGCAATCTTTGTTACAGTCAAAATTCCCCAACAAGTACTGCGACAACTAATCATATTTACACGTTGACATAAAATTCCACATTCGATGGTTACTCATCTATCACTCTTAGTGCCTCTAATTCGTGATTCATTTCTTTGACTAAGGAGGATCAATTTCTTTACCATAAAAAAACAACAACATGCAAATGCAATCGTAATAAAGAAAAATCTTCATTGACCAAACACGAATATCTTTCTTTTTTGTGATTAAGATTTGAGCCAACAAAAATACAAAAGAGTACTTTAATAAGGATTATCTCTTTCTTAGTGGAAGAAGCGGCTAGATCTTCTTTGATAAAACGTTTTTGATTTTGTTTAGTTTTTTAAAGCAGTGACTATAATTTTCAATAATGTGCTTTAGCTTATTTATTTTTGAATCAAGAAGGTTACACCTACTAGTATTTGCTTTTTTTTTTTTTTTCATAAAAGAGGTTAAAATCTCGAACATACGAAAACCTTGAACCCCTCCTAATAAAGTCGTTTGCGTTTGTTACAAGTACATTCCAATTTTGAATATCTAAATAAGTCATTATTGCTATCAAGTTTTCGTCTCTCCAGTTATTCTGGATAGAGAATCTATTACAAAACACTGATAAATTTGCTGCCCAAATAATGTCATATCTACTTATTAAAACAAAAGCTATAGCCTTAAAATTTATATCAAAGTGCGAATTGTTTCCAAAATTAGAGCTCTGTTGAAATCTTCTTTCTTTAGCTTTAGCATACATATCTATGAGTAGTGTGAGAATGGTTTGCGAATCACTTTGAAAGATGATATGATATCCACTCATTTCAATTTCCCATTTGAAAGCCGCCTCGGCTCCTGCCACTTCTAATTGTTCTTTGGTAGTACAACTTGTCCAGCTACCCCTAGCTTCAATTGTTCTACCGGCAAAATCAATCATTGTTAGGCCAATTCCAGAACTGGTGATAGGATCATGCATGGATAAAGCTACATTTATCTTTATTGCCATGTATCCTGAATTGTCCAGTGGTTGGATGCTAGTAACAATCAAAGAATCATCATTTAAAGGATTGTAATACAAAGTTTGCATAATATTATAGTCTTTTTTGTTAACCCACGTAAAACTATTTATGAACTTTACTATCTTCCTTGCTGTTTTAGCACTATTTTGAGTTTCCTTCTTAAAAACACTATTACATCTTGCCTTCCAAACATGCCACGTTACAATACTACAAAAAACCTTCCATTCCATTTCATATTTTCCTCCATCTCTCCGTGTAAACCAACCATTTAGCCATTCATGAAACGTGTTAGCACTTTCAATTACATTATTCATATCAAAGTTAAGATGCATCCATACCTGTTTGGTGAAGTTATATTTCATAAACAAATGAGTAAGAGATTACTCCTCCTCATTGCAAAGTTTGCAGCAAACATCTATATCTGGTATTATGGCGGCAACTCTCACACTATTTGGAAGTATAAAATGTGTTGTCTTTAGATGGAGTAATTTTCATTTCCCATATTTTGTTCCACTACATATTAGTTTCTTCTGCACAATTAATCTGTTTGTATAAAGATTTAACAATAAAAATACCTGTGTTGCTTAGAGTCCAGAGAGGGGCATCTGCCGAACCATTGTCAGGAATTTCTATCTGCTTTATATTGTCGACAGTAACTCTATCAAAGCAACCTGTTAATTTTATTATATCCCAAGTTTTATTAGCTGAAATCAAATGACAGACTTTAGTTATACCTGCATTCACTGTCAAAGGTTTGTTTCCAGTTGGCTTTACATCTGGGATCCAATAGTCATCCCAAATATCTATGTTTTCTCCATTTCCCAATTTCCAAAAAAAATATTTCTTTAAATAAGTTATTCCTAGTAATATACCTTTTCATATCCAACTGTCACTTTGGTTTGGAACTATATTTATATGAAGAATATCACACAAAGGATAATACTGAGCTTTAAGAGATTTTGCCATCAAAGAGTGAGGATTTTCATGCAATCTCCATCCTATTTTAGCTAACATGGAAATGTTAAAAATTTTCATATTCTAAAAGCCTAAACCTCCCTCCTCTAAATATTTACACAACCCATCCCACCCTATAAGACAAATTCCTTTTTTAACTTTCTCGTTCAAACCATTTTCATCTCTTCCCCACCAATAGTTTCTTTGCAATGTCATTACAAGTCTTAACAGGTATTCTAAAACAGTTCATTTGGTAAAGACAAATAGAAGAAGTAACATTTTTAATCATTACAGTCATACCTGTAGGATTTAGTAACTGGCCTTTCCATCATATCAATCTGTTTTTCATTTTTTCTACTAACGATTCAAAACATTTTAATGGGGACCCTGGATATTTATCATTTATAGGTATTTCATTAATCCCTAGGATTTGTTTCACACTACTCCTAACTGTAAGATCAATTTTTGGACTAAAGAAGGCCCCAGACTTGGTCAGATTGACCAGAGGCATCCCAAAATCCTTAAACAGATTAACCAGATTATTACTAGTAGTATCCTCAGCATCACAAAAAATAATATAGTCATCTACGAACATTAAGTGACTAACAGAAGGGGCATTGTTGGCGATTTTTATTCTTTTTATCTGGTCTTGGTCTTCAGCATGCATCAGAGTTCTCGAAAGAGCCTCCATACAAAAAAGAAATAGGTACGGAGATATAGGATCTCCCTGTCTTAAACCCCTAGTTGGCTTAAAGAAGTTAGTATGGGAACCATTTATAAGAATATCCAGAGTAGTAATTGAGATACATTGGTGAATAAGATTACACCATTTTCCATTGAAGCCCATTCTTTACATGATTCGGATTAGGAAATCCCATTCCACTCTGTCGAAAGCTTTCTACATGTCAATTTTTAGACCCATAAAACCTTTCTTTTTACTTTTTCTCTTTCTCATTTTATGAATAAATTCATGGGCTATAGTAATATTTCAAGAAATATTCCTTCCAGGAATGAAGGCAGATTGAAATGGAGATATAATTTTGCTAATAAGACCTTTCATTATATTAGCCATTAGTTTAGAGATAATTTTGTAAGTCGTGTTAGCTAAAGCTATGGGTCTAAATTCATCTGGAGTGATTGGGTTCAAAGTTTTAGGGATGAGAGAAATGAATGAGGCATTCATTTCTTTTGACATATAACCTGATTCAAAAAATACCTGGATCATTTTAGTTAAGTCAGGGCCTATAGTTTTCCAATTATGTTGAAAGAATATAGGTGGGAACCCATCTGTCCCTGGACTTTTGTTAGGTTCTATAGAGAAAAGAGTTTGTTTTATTTCAGCCATAGAAGGAGTGGTGCATAACTTGTCATTGTCAACAGAGTCAATACTAACAGGAATTCTATCAATCATGTTTTGGTCCAAACAAGGATTAACAGTTGTAGCTATTTCATGAAAGTGTTTAGTAATACAAGAGACAATTTCAGGTCTACTATTAACCCATACATCATTTTTTTCTTTTAATATTTGTATCCTATTTCTTCTAAACCTCTATTTAGCCCTAGCGTGAAAGTATCTAGTGTTTCTGTCTCCTAACAAAATATTTTGATATCCTTCCAAATTTTTTCTTGTATATTGTACCATTCCGAAAATTTGTTTCTAAGGTTCGCAATTTCCCTGTTTTTATTAGGATAACTGCTTCTACTATTTGCTATCTTAAGGTCAGCTTTAATCAATTCTGTATTTGTTCTAATATTTCCAAAAGAGTATTTGTTCCAGCCTCTAAGGGTATGTTTAATAGAAGTAAGTTTCTTAATCATTGTATGATCATGAGAGCCTCTGATATCCTTTTCCCAACAAGCCTAGATTAAAGGTTTACATTCCTCATGTTTTATCCAGTCACCAAAATAATGGGGTAGACCCATCATTCCAAGTATTATGAGTGTTAAGAACTATAGGCACATGTTCAGAGGCAAGAGGCCCTAGATGTTTAATACTAGAATTAGGGAAGTTAGTAATCCATAGGGAATTACCTAAAGCCCTGTCAAGTCTCTGTTCTATAATATCATTATCTTTTTTGTGATTATTCCAAGTAAAAGTGTAACCCGAGAAGCCAAGGTCAATTAGAACACATAAGTTAATAAGATTATTAAAAACAATAGCTTCACTATTGTTAAAAGCAAATCTACTTTTCTTCTCTTCAGCATGCAACACTACGTTTAGGTCACCTATGATGACCCATGGTTTGTTCATACCGTTAGTTAAGTGCTTGATAATATTTCATGACTCAAGTTTCAAATGAGTGTAAGGACTACCATAGAAGCATGTGAAAATCCATTCTACATTATTATTATTCGGAAGAACAACAACATTCATGTAGTTATACGCATGATCAGTAATAGTAAGTTTCATATTGTTTTCCCAAATCAAACAAAGACCTCCAGCACTACCTCTAGGAGGAACTAGCCAGTAGCTATAAACATCTAAACTCCTCAAAATGTTATGCATTGCTTTATTTTGTTGTTTAGTCTCACATATGAACAAAATGTCAGGGTTTGTTCTATTTAGAATGTCAAGAAAACTCTTTTTGGTATCATTACCACCAAGACCTTGACAATTCCATGATAAAACACTAATAAATTCCTAAAAATATGAAACAATGGGATATTCGACAACACGGATTAAATTATTAGAAATGTAATCTTCCAATACAACATGAATTATGGTTACTTTACCATTAAAGTTTGACTTATTGATATAAGTGCAATCAGAAATAATAAAATAAAATTGAGTTTTCAAATTCACATTCAAAGAGTCAAATATGAAGATGCTCAGGTAATGTATAGGCATGTACTTATCTTCTATGCAGCCGTATTTTAATAGATCTTGTTTAAGTAACTTATCAACAACCAATTCGTGTAAATAAGTTTTGAGATTCAGGGATACCTTATGATTGACCTGAAACTTTGTTTTGTTTAGGGAATTATCCATTTCTCCCAATTGAGAAAGAATAGTGGTGTTGCAATCAAACGAAACATTTTGGTGACTATCCAAATCGAAATATTCCTCAACATCATGGTAATTATCTAGCACACCAGAGATCTAAGATACATAGAGAAAGAAAATAGTTAACCTCCTACAAAACCTAATTTCCAACTTTTACTTCTCCGATTCGTGGCTTGTCATCCAAAATTTCTTGCCTTTAACAGTAAAGACATGTTGAATTATGCTTTGATTTTCCTTTTCTTCATACATCTCACCAAGAACATGGGGAATTTGAGAGGGGTAAGGATTACATTGGGCGACCGTGTTTCTCTTAGGTATGAGCGGTGCCGGTGAAGAATTTAAATAAAATTGGTAAAGCTGTAGTCTTGAGATACTAATTAGGAATGTGTTTTGTGGTGTTGCTCCCAACACGTGTCCCTCTCTTTTGTCCGTTTGTCTGTGATGTTTACGTTTCTTCCAGTTATAGATAAAGTTGGAGGAATTGCTATGTAGAGATTCCGAAGCAGTTAAGGGGAAGATACCTCTGTGTCCAACTGACTTAGACACGCGTGGGAATTTCCACTGGTAGTAGAAATCCAATCTGTTTTGTTTTCGCAACAGGTGGCCTCTTGGTTGCAGCATCCCTTTCCCTTCAATGAAGTATTTGTAGTAGTAACTAAAAGGAATCATTAGCCTTTTAAGGGGTGGACACCTGGGGGTACAAACGGTAAATTCAAGTTAGTATTTGGGGATCTAGATTCTAGAACAAGACGAGGAGTAATGGAAATTGCAGGGACAAATTATCAACGATGAATTAACAGCGTTATAGTCACGACAATGTAATAAAAATTGCAACAGAAGATAAATTCGAACTAAAAAAATGAAAAATTAGAATCCGTAGAAAATAATTAGACAAGGTCTGATATCGGGAGAATTCAACGGAGGTGCTGCAACAATATCACGAATTTGATGACCGGGTTAACGAAGGGGGTAAAGACTGGGCAAAAAAACTTGAAACTCTATAAGAAGATGTCGATTAGAGGTTGCCGATAAAGTTCGAATCAAAGTTAAAACAAATTAATCCACTATAACAAAAAGTCTTCTCCGCTGTATCTAGTATTTTTAGTGTCTTCGAGTCTCTTGCAACTTTGTTTCTTTGCAACACTGGTGTCTTAGTAACCTTGGTAGCTTGGTGTCTTCTGTGTTTTGTGGTGTCTTCTGTGTCTTGTGGTATCAATGGTATCTTAGTAGACCCGGTATCTTGAAACATTGTTTATTTTGTGGTGTCTTTGAATCTTCGGTATCATAGAACTCTTAGTATCTTCTGGAACAAATCATTGTTTCCAATTGTGTTTTGCCTTTTTTTTTTCCCGATCATATCATTGTTTTCCGGTATAAAAAGACCGTTATTTGAACGTCAAATGGCAGAAAAGTACTAATCGGAAGAGTACTGGTTATATTTCAGTTCCTACTAGTACTTGCTGAAACTAACAGTCAGTCTTGAGCCTAGTTAGTAATTCTGCGAATCATTCCCGAATGATTCGCGAACGTATTCGAACTGACCGAATCCGAACTTCCATAGGTAACTCTTTGACCAGAGTTCTGTTGATTGGTTTTTGTTTAATTTTGTATATACTTTATATATAAATACAATTATTCAGTTAAATTTTTCTATCGGTAGTTGTTTAACAAGTGTTTTATGTGTTAATTTTTGTTTAAAAGTCTATAAACTCGTTTTATAAGACACTAACCCTTAACCCGTGCCGTAACGGCACGGGCCATGATGTTGGTTCATTTTTAATATATCGTATAATTTTGTGTCCGGAATACTTATCAACTCCTTATGATTTAATATGAGTTTGTCATAAAAATAGTTGGGATTTTCCTCTATTTTTTTCTTGTTTTTTCCTTTAATATTTTACCGCCGGAGATTTGCTCAAACGAAAGAAATATAATCTTAACTTGCAGACACTTTTTTAGGTTCATTGCTTATAATGAGATAATGCTCTACATGAACATGGAAGTTTAAATATTTTTTGGAAATATGTCGTCAGCAGCGCTCATCTCAGTAAAATCAACTAATCAATATCGTCCATAAAAGTCTCCCCATGCTCCTATTTCGCTCCAGCTGACTCATCTATCATGGTCATGTTGTCGATCCTCCAAATAGGCAGAGAGTAGTATTTTTTTTCATCGAACGAATGATGCAAACTCTCCAATGTGACATGATTTTCCTGTAATTTTTCAACACCCATTAGATGATAATGTTTAAAATGTGTACCCATTACCTTTTCGAAGGGATTGTATATATGCAAACCTCTGGCATTAAATCTTCAACAAAGTATTGTGCCCAGCAGTTCGTCTTAACGAAGGCTTTGGTAACTTCAAAAATATTGGACATTTTGTCACTTCTATATGTTCCTACATTCACTTGGAATACAATCTGGCGACACATTACCTCATAAAGAACCTTGAACACATATTGTACTCCATGATCCTATTTCAAATTAATAGGTTGTCAATAAATCCTTTACCAAAAGTTGACATCTTCTACGTTGAATATTTATAAAAAAAAAAATTATGGTATTGTGGATCGTTGCTTTCTAAGATTGTAGTTTTCAAAATTGGCCTCTTCAAGTCCCACGACTTTCTAAATTTATATATCTTGTTTGTTTTTAACATTTTAGTTAGCCATATTATGTTTGTTACTAACTTTAAACTTGATGTCATCTTCTACTGTGAACTTTATGTGATTTTAGAATCGAAATAGTTATACCTCTTTCATTCGTATCAAGTAATCCGTTGTATATCCCAACAATTCTTCTACAACAATTCCTTTCTTTTGCCATTTCCGGACCATCAATAGCCATTATTTTCAAACGCAATCTGTCTAATTTTTGTTGATGTTATGTATCTGCAATGTTCATTTTTCTTAAATAAATAGATTGTGGAAAAACTAAAAAAGAAAGAACATAAGTATTATATCGGATCTAAGTTACTATATCCAAAATACTCCGGGCACTGCTTCTGATGCCTTGTTTCCTCAAATTTCTCGTTCCATTCTAGACAGTACATGCAACACCAATCATTTGCGAAGTGAGCTATTTGCGCAAGTGTGGTCAATGTATCCCTTACCTGTAATAATAATAACAACACGTCAATTTTTTTCAAGGCGTCCAGTTGTAAATGGTACGAATCTAATAGATTTGAATTGTACCTTAATCTTAGATATCACCTTCTTCTCACATAACATAGCAATTGAGGAAGGACAAATCTTGACCATTATTTACATAGGTAGAGTTAGCCAAACTATGCTCTGCAATTGTCTTACGTGGAAATTATTATTAATCCATATTTTAGTCGGCTCCTATCAAAGCCGATCTAATTAGTCCTATAGAAAGTTAATCTTAAAATTTTGACTTTATTTCTTGACCAAATTATTGAAGTATTCTCAGTCATTTTCTGCTTTGTGAGATCTACCCATCTGTATCTACTATACCTTATAATCCAGTGAATGAAACCTATACATATTGATCCGTAATTTGATATTGTTGATTTGTAATCAAGAGGTCGCATGATTTGAGAATGTAAAGTATAAAAAATATTCTATAAAATCGGAGACGAAATTTAGATTTATGATTTAGAGTTTTTTATGATGATTTTGATGAACAAAAATAATTTTCAAACAAGTATTTTAGAACGCAAATACATTTTCCGGGTCAATAAGGTTTTATATCGGGAATTGAGTGAAAGTTGTTGTCTTTATAGGTAGTTGTCGCGAAACAACTCGACATTGATGGTCTTTCAGGAAAAAGAATGTAATAGTACCTGAGAGAGCGATAATGTTCTCTTACGCAGGTACACCAATTGCCTTTATATAATACGGATACCGTTTCGGTGATCCAACAGTCATGATCATATTGTCTTATACGTTCCGGTATCATCCTCGAAATATTTGGTTTTTGTCCTTATCAATCGTGCTAAAAACAACCAATTACGTCTTTCACAATACAATGTTGCATGTTTTCTGAAGATTTTTTTTACTCTGTCAATAAAACTTACTAAAAAGCGAAAACTATTATTATCCACTACTATTACCAGCACCCACCACCATAAAAACCATCCACCGCCACTATTTCTTCCACCAATAGTAATGTTACCGCCTCCACTATTCACAAACACCCTCCATCGTTTATACTAACCCTATTTCCACTACTACCATTAGAATTAATATAGTTTTTAGTAAAATTATTTATTAATATGGTTGGAAGACGGACAATAATTCGTGCTCCGCAGGGGGCATTAATATAGTTGAACAATTTGTGCTCTGCAGGGGGCAACAATTCTAATGAGACATTAGAATTAATATAGTTTTTAGTAAAATTATTTATGTTAGATTATTAAAGGGACATTTATAATAGAAATTTAATTAATCATTATGAACAATTAATGAGACACTAATTAATAAAACATTTAAAAATGGCAAACCCCAGCGGTAAATTTATCTTTGCCAAGGACAAATCTTGACCACTTTTTACATAGACAAATCGATAATAAACAATTTCATATGTTCTAATCTTGATTCATGTCATTCGTTTAGTTATTACATGACATGGCAATTGATTACACCAATTTTTAAAAATGGACATGTGTTTTATCGAGTTTATTTTAACATTATAATGATCAACCACGTTTTATACTTTATAATATAACGTTACATATTTTGTAGCGTTACAAAATTAGCATAATATGTTTTTGTTCACCAATACCCGCCACCACCATAAAACCATATGAATCCAATTTTTTTATCCACTGCCACCTAGTGGCAGAGCCAAGGATTGACTGACCTGGCTCTAACCCCTTAAATATTTAATAACTACATAAATTTTTTAGTTTATTTTATAAATAGTATTTTGTCCATATATATTTATGGTTTAGTCCACCAAAGTTTACATGTTTATTTTTTTAAAAAAAAGTAGGCCTCCTCAATTTCAATTTTTGACTCCACCACTGCCACCATCACTACCGCGCACCCCATGTAGGTTGTTGGACGCAATTTTAATTTTCAATCACAAATGCCATGTATGAGGTTTAGATTGAACAAAATGTCGTCAATTGATTAGTTTCATTATTTTTTTTTCCATGTATATATATTTTTTTTTTATTGCAATCAATTTTATTTTAACATTAAAAAATCATAATTTATACGATATAGTACCAAAGATAACAGGGGTACCATTTAGGTGATCCAACTACGATCATGAAAATATTGTCTTGTATGATATCATCCCTGAAATATATGGTACCTTCATTTATCAAAAGTATTAAAAACAATCAACCACATCTTCCACACTACGATGTTATCGATGTTGTAACGACAACATAAAATTAATATTGTCCATCACTACTCGCCAGCACTCACCGTCACTACTTCTTCCACCACAAACCAGGGGCGGAGCCAGAATTTTGAGGAAAGAGGGAGAAAAAAATTCTTGGCAAGTTGGATACATGTGAAAAATGGACTTTGTATCCCATTTTACGATAAAAGAACAAAAATAAATATAATTGTGCTTGGCTCCGCACTTAACCACCACTAATCTTTCGGCCTCCACCTCTTCTACTACTCACCTCTTCTACTACTCATTGTCGCCAAAAATGTCTACTGATATTATTTATTAAAATTACTTATTAATAGAAATAAATATTATAATTAATTAAGGATGGATAAAGGCGTGAAAACAAACCATGTTTAAGAAAACAAACCCTAAAACAAATCCTATGAGAAATCCTAATAATAATAAAATATTTATTTTAATTAAATTTGATGATAATAATAGTAATTATAGTAACAATCTTATTTTACAGGTCGGTGGAAGGCAGCCTGGTGACAAGCTGGGCGCCAACCTCTTTTTGAATCGCTACGCCTATTCTATGAAAAAGGGCACTGCCTATTTTATGATTGGCATCATAGCTTCGAAGACAGTTCCTTAATTTGTTCAAAAAAGTAATTGTATCGTACCCCAATTCCCCAAGAGTTGAGAATGCCAGCACGCCAAATCCATATCCATGGTAGGAGCATTTATCAAGGTACTTATGTAATTTGCGGGTAGTATCCATGGTGATAGCATGACCAGGAGTAAAACTGCGTGTACAAGCGCTGGTGAATGGAGAGACGCCAGTGACATCAAAGCAAACATCCTTCCCATTCTCCCAGTTGAGTACGAGAATATCTGCCGGTTTAAGATCTTTGGCTGAGTTGGAACGAAGACCAAGGGAAGCTTCCTTTCTGGCCGGAACCCCAGCTTTATAGCAGATGTATACAAAAACGTCTCGAACTCCATCGTGCCGATACTTATTCTCCACGTCCTTAGCACAGTGTACACCATGGTCACCGAAGATATCCATGGGTTTGTTGCAGCAAGCACAGAAGGTGTTGTCGACGAAGAGGGGGATGCCAAGCCTGTATTGGAGTACTGCGCGGAACTGCCTAGGCCCCATGCATTGGCCAAGCCCATGAGTAGGAATTGCTTTGAGGAAGTCCATAGCATGAGGGATCCGGTTGTTGTGCCAAAGGAATAAGTCACGCTCTGTAAAAGAATAAGCTGTTGGTAAAGATTTCGTAATAACATCAAAGTAATTTGCAGCCAGTTTGCGCATAAACTGTGGGGCTGCGTCATTGATGTTATAATCGGAAAGGGAGACACCAACAGCTGGTGTACAAGATATCAGCGCATGCTGATAGTTAGCACATGAATCCAGGGCATCATGACATGCCAAAATGGAGCTTTGAAGCTGCCACGTCTGGGTGCACGAGGCGAGGTAGCAGTAGAGTCCTGTGTCGGCCATTGTAAGGATTCCGAGGCCACCATGTTTCATTGGCAGAGTCGCAAGGCGTTGCTGTATAAGGCCGAAGCCGGAACCATCTCCAACAATTATCCTACGCAAGTGTCGCAGGAGATGCAGATTAAAGTTGGAAGCAGCCGGTTGTATGGCTTGTGTGCAAGTGGTTCGCAAAGTGAAATATAACTTCAAAACCTCATTGCAGTTCCGTAGCAGGAGTAGTTCGGATTGTGGGTCGTGCAACTGTTGGATTTTGTCCATCAAATGCACAGTTTTATCAACATTCTGTTTGACTATATCCTGACAAAATTTCAGATCAAGGCTGACTGAACCTCCTAGTAGTTTAACCCCTGAAGTTTTTACGCCAATCTGGGAAGGGAATACATTAGGATCGTCTCTTCTAGTATCGTATGATGGCCAGAAAATTTCTGTTTTGGATAGATTTAGATGCAGTCCTCTGCGTGGTCCTTCTTCTCGAAGGATACATAGAGCTTTAGCAACTTCTAGTGTGTCTCCTGCTATTGTGCCGTCGTCTAAATACCAGGCATGGAAGGCAAAGGAGCATTGTGTGGCGATCATTTCAGCAATGGGTTGTAATGCTAGAGCGAATAATACAGGGCCGAGAGGATCGCCCTATTGGACACCCTGTGCGGAAGACAAAGCAACGTCGTTGTAGTAAAGTTTAGCCGGAGTTGAATAGCAGAATTCAACCCACTTTGAGATGCTGGGGCAACGGGTTCTGACTTCTCTAATGATCGTTGACCTGTCGACCATGTTGAAAGCGTTCGAGAAATCGATTAGCAACATTGTCATGCTGGGGTCATTGCCTTTGAGTTCGAGAAGTAGATTGGATGCATGTATGATGCTTTCCCCACCACAAGGTATCCCCACTCCGAACTGGTAAGAGCCTAGGTATGCTGCCATATCTTTACAGACGGAGGAAGCAGCAAGTTTTGAGCATAACCTTCCCCAAATGGTACCCACAAGAATTGGCCTTACACCTCCCCCTGGTTTGATTAGTGGTGTCAACAGAGCACTAGCGACATATTTTCCAGCATCGGTGGGTATTTTCCATCCATCCACAAGTTCACAGCACGAGCAATAGATTGCAAAAGATCATCTGCAATGGCTGCAGCCGGGCCACTCATGGCATCGAGTAGGTGTTGCGCTCTTAAGCCGTCTCCGCCGCAGGCAGTGCCCTTTGAGAAGATTTTAATGGCGGCTAGGACCGACATGGTGTTGACAGTCAGAGCATCGACTAAGATACACTATGTAGGGATCACTGGGGGAGGAGTATCCGGGTGCTTGAGTCGCAGGTCCTGCAAAGTTTCAGGAGTGGTTGGTGCAAGACCATCAGACGTGAGAATACGTGTGGCTGCGGAGTAACGGACATTGCTAATTTTCCGCCTGCAAGCCTCAATGTTAGTGTCTTTCCTTTGTTTCTTGGCAGATGAACTTGGTCTGGGTTTTGGCCTGGACAAATCGAGCAGTTTGTGTGTCAAAAAATAACACCGTTGTGGTTTAGTCCACTTCATCAGGGACTGGTTAATCGCTGCAATCTGCAATCTCTTGCGCGTCCCTGAATGTTCCTCAGCAGCACACTTAGGAATGTATAGGTTCAAGGTACAGGCTGGCAGAAGGAGAAGTTTCACCCATGCTTCAAGGTTCGACGGATTGGCAATAACATCATCCAAGGCATTTTTAAGGATTCTAGAAAAGTGTAATCTACACGGAGGAGGGATGCTTACTGTTGTTGTGATTCTGCGTTGAAGAATCATGTCGAGTAACTTCAGCGTGAGACTACTTTATAATTAAAAAATGATTAGTCATTTATTATGAGCAATTAGTGAAACACTAATTAAAGAACACTTTATAATGAATAGATTATTTATTATGTTCAATTAGTGAAACACTAATTAATATGATATTTAATTTGAACAAACCACCATCGTTGATTTATCTTTTCTATTAATTCTAACCAAGGTGGAACACTGGTAAGAGGCCACTCTTATGACACAATAGGTCATGAGTTCGAACCTCCCCATTATAATTTTTGAAAATCCATATCATGACTTGAGTATTCATTTTTCATTTATAATATTGGAATTAATGCCACGTGTGCGAGTTGTAGGGAGTGGTCAGGAGAACCACAACCCTTGATTTATCTTTGTCTGGACAAATCCTGAGCACCACTAACAAAGGCAAACTTAGCCTAGCTTTGTTTTGTACTAATGATTTATGCGATTAAATTGTCTACTTCTTGTTAAATAATCACGCTAAAATATTTTTTTTCATCTTATAAATCATACTTCCTCCGTTTCTGGAAAAGTTTTACTTTTACTTTTTCAATTTATCCTAAAAAAATAAAATTAGTATCGTAATAAGGTCATAATACTTATCAATTTATCATATATGTAAACCGAATTTTAAGTGCCGAACTCACATTTATAAAACGAATATGACGTACGTATGCCGTTCCGAACTACTATCCGAACAACGAACCGTTGACCGGATTTTTGACCGAATTTGACCTATCCGAATACGTATAATTCCCGTACGTATACCATCCCGAACTACTACCTGTACCCCTAATTGGTAACTAGGGTCTTGAGACATGTTTTCTCTGTTCCACCTAAAATGATTTTTTCAGTCTTTCACCTTTACCTAAAAAAAGATAGGCAAAAACTAGAAGAGAAAAGATCCATTCACACTTTATTTTTCATACTATCTCATATATTGGGTGTCATTTTTTTGAATCAACCAAACAGTTACAAACTGAAAGCTAATATATTGGGGATATGTTCCTCTTACAAAGCTCTGCATACTTTCAGAAAATGAGCACATTCCGAAATGTATAACACTATCATCTATCGATCTTAATTTCAATGGTTAAAAATCCGTTGATTTTTAGCGGTTCATTTTCAAAGAATTAGATGGTGATGTTATATACATTTCGGAATACACTCATTTTTAGTGAGAATATAGAGATTCGTAAGATAAACATATCTCCAAAATATTAGCTTCCAACTCGTAACCGTTTGGTTTTTATTCACAAAACTAACGTCCAATGTGTGAGATAGTATGAAAATAAAAGTGCGAGGGAATTGTCCCTCAAACTTTGAAAATTCAATTTTTTAGGGACGTAAGTAGCATAGCTGCATAAGTTTGTGGATAAAGAAAACGTCATACTGGTAGATGGGCTATCGTCAACATGATGCAGATTACTATAATCTTCCTCTATGAGTCCTCTGTTTTTATTTATATATTTTGTACTGTATAGTATCATTTGAACGATGGTAGGGTTAATCTCATAATACGTAATAATTTGAGGGTAGGGAGTGAAAACATATTTGGTTGAGTAAAGTAAGAGCACTGAGTGGGATATAGAGGGTTGAAGCAATTGAGTGCGGCCTATGATATAAGCAAAGGGACATTGACATGTGTTTGTGACTTGGAATTCCACTTACTGTATATGCAAGCAGCAACCTAGGTGGTCAATCAGTGAAACCATTTCAGTATAGGGTATATGATTTCAATAATTTTGGGACAGACCAGCTGCTGTCGGAGCTCATTTAGTTAGAGTAGCTCCAAAGAACCGACCCTTTGGTTCACAAGCACTTGCAGAAAGTTAGTGTCTTACAGGGTTAAATAGTGTTTGGACTGTTACCTCAAATCTAACACAAGATCAGTTTGGATCCATCCACCTTCGTATTTGAACTGTACATGTAAAACAGATAATTTTTTCACTGCAAGAATCACTGGATTGATAGTCCTCATGTGGGATTTGATAACACTGACAGTATGTAGTTAATTATATCCTAATTCTGTATTTGCATGCTTAGTTATAAAAATAATGTATGATATGCCGACATGAGATCTGCATGAAGGACTTCAAAAACTTGTCGAGGTTTTCTTTTGCTTTAAGTGAGTTTCTTATCGTTCTTCCATTCTTTTTCAGTTGTTTGTTGTTGCTTTTGAGAACAAACTAAGCGAGGTTTCGAAACTTGAAAAAGAGTATCCTGCCAAATTCTGAACCTCATCAAGGGTCAATCAAACCCTAGTAATTGGTTTTGCAGAGATGAACAACATTGCATTGGGCCCTGATCGCCGGATCAGAAAGACAATTACCACGTAAAAAGAGTTTCAAAAGAAATTTAAATTGTCCTTTAATTAGGGTGGAGAAAAGTGATACTACCCTTTCTTCAGAAGGGTGACTAAACGAGAACGCGTCACTCCTAGAACTCTTTTGACACCATTGAACTTGAAAGACGGTACTCAGGACAATTCTTATGATAAAGTACAAACCCAGTTCTTTGTTGAGCTAGGTAGATGGCCAAATAGATTTTTCCATTATGGGTACAGAAGTGGGCGCTTGATGATCAACCGCCAGGACTAGGTACATTCGTTTCGTGTGTAGGTTACACGCGGCGCGGCGTTGGTAGCAAAAACGCTAGCGTGTAAGACACAAACTCTGGCATTGGTCACACAAATGTGGGCGTGAGACATAAAATCGCCAACGGCCAATTATCCAACGTCCATATTTCCAACGTTATATTTTTCAAAACTATAAATTCCTTCAACCCAATTCATTTTCAGTCACACCACTACTTTTTCCTTCTTCTAAAACTCTTCTAAACCAAACTTTTTTGATACAATACGAGCAACTTAATAAGAAAAGCGGTCAATTCTGCAAAGAAGAGAAGAGATCGAAGAAATGAACCGGTACCGCGGCCTGCCATAGGTATAGATTATTCTCAAAATCGAGAAGCAGAGTTTGCTTCGCCGAGTGTCGTTGCTACTCCAACATTAGTCCAAGGTCATGTGTCGGGGCATTAAGATCGGTCTGAAGGTTATTATAGAATAATAGGTGTATTTCCAGACGTAAAGGTTGTTTATGAAGGTCTACTCCCTCAAGTCCGAGAAAGGGTTGACAGATATCCCTGGAGTGCGCTTTGTAGTGTGAAGCCTAGAAGACACAACAACAGAATTACGACATTATTTATAGAAAGATGGTGGAAGACGCACACGTTCCAGGTTATGGATTTTGAAATTTGTAAGCTTGTTTAAACTAACTTAAATTTTATTTTTTAAATAATTATTAAATAATCAAAAGAATTAATTATGGTTGATATTATTCTTGTAATAGGAATTACGCCCCTTGATTTTTATTTCATTTGTGGGATCCCAAGTGGAGTGGGAGATCCGGCACCATACAGCCAAGACGATGGATATCAAATAGTAAATGACGGACGCTTCTTCCCTCGTTTATAGAAGCAAATATACGTGAAGATCATAAAGAATTGAAAGGAGGTGGGATATTATTTTCGTCTTTGAACTCGAAGGGTGTTTATCTTATGGGTACTGGGTCAGACGTTCTTTCCAAACTCAACTTTTGTTGCTCGGGTTTGTTGGCTTGAAGCGTTAGAAGATCTTGATAAAGCACCAGATTATGACTGGGGCTCTGAAATTTTAGAAAAAATGTAATGTGGGCTAGATTAAGCGACCATTGGTATAGTTAACTTCACTTGTTTCTGGGGCATCATAGAGGTGAATATCAAAATTATTATTTTTAAATTTAAATAATTTTTATGAACAAATGTAGATTAAGTCAAAATACTAAAATTATGGAGTAATTTGCAGTATTGGTGGTATACCTACTTCCATGTTGGTAAACCAATCTTTAAAGACGATACCCCTAGATTTCCAATCTTGGACATGTACGTCTCGACCAACTGGGCGAAGAACACTAGCAGTGTATTATTGATTATTCTCTCCATACGTGACACAAGAATGTTGTTATTCACCCCTTACATTGATTTTCCTGAGTATGGTGGTAATGATGGAGAACGTATTCTTGATTATTCTCTCCGTAGAGTTGTTTTTTACACTCTAGATTTGGATAAAGGGGTTTGATACCTGGGAGAAAGAATGCAGTACCAAGTACAAGGTATATATGAAATTGCAATTAACCCGTCACTACAGATGCAAACCTCTGGGTCAGATTTTGATCGGCTGAGAAGAATCAATTGGGAGAGGTATGAACTAAATGCGAAGAGGAATATTGGTGAAGCGTAGTATGTCACCTGGTACAGGTCGATTTCGAAGCCTATAATTGGGACACACAACATGCACATTTATGGGTTTGATTTCCCGAGGTTATCACGCCTGGCTCATGATGCAAATATTGTTCCTAGCTAGCCACCTCCAAAAGAGCCATGCTTTATGACTTACTCCACCATGGGTGCAAGTTCTTCATCATTTTCGTCAAATATGCCTCAAGTTCGTTGGGAGATGCCAAGTATTACTTCAAAAGGTGAGCCAACCACGATTCCCATTGTTTCTCAAGCTGTGGAACGTGATCATCCTTACTACAATGTGACTGCCAGTAACAGAGAGTTGAAGAGCCAACTGAACGATATGTATTGGCTGAATCGGCAAATGGAGGCTATACACTTGGGTGTGTGTCGTAAATGGCACGAAGCGCATTTCATCATCATTCTCGCCCTAGAAACTAAACAATTGCTATACTGTTACACCACCACCACAACAACAACAACAACAAACATCTTATATGTTTGGAGGACCGAGTGCTTTCCAATCCGCTAATGTTGTTCAACCAGTTTTTTCCCCCTATGGAAATTTAGTTAATATGTTGGAAGTTGGGGATATCCAAGGTTTTGGAGAATTCTTGACTCCAGAAGATAACAATGGGGGAGTTAGCGATGAGCGACATTAGAGAAGTTTCAATTTTTAATTCTGCTACATTTGTAATTCTAGTTTTAAAAATACAACGGTTTGACTTACATGAAATTATATATGTTTAAAATTATGCGTTTTACATTAGTTTCATTGAATTACATATGTTTAAAATTAAACATTTTTACATTAGCTTGACTGGTGAGAAGTACTAGGTGGAACAACAACTACAAAGAAGGGGTTGAAATTGTTCAACACCTTAACGATTTCGAAACATTTTTGGAAACGAAAAGCCACATTTTTCCATCTTCTCCATTCAACCAAAGATCTTCTTTCCATCTCAGCATCAGTTTCACTTCTCAGTCTATATCGATTAACTTGCATAGTTAAAGCTACAAACTCATTTACTTCTTTCTTAATTGTACCATAACGATTATCTATTTCGCATATAACACGATGACTTGGATTTCGGGTGTCACTACAGAACCCGTCGTGAATAACCACCCAGAAATTCACCCATGGATAGTTTGCTGAAGCAAGCTGAGTAAATAAAAAACATAGTTTCTGCAAATAGATTCATCTTTTTCTTCAGTATACGGAGCTCGCCGAACTAACAAGGGCCGAGATATTTTCTTTTGACAAATTTGTTGAATTCAAGAATTGAAGATTTTTTTTAAGCTCAGAGAAGAAGAGTAAAGAAGACTAGATGTGTGAATTTCGAGTTGAAATGAGAAGTATTTATGGAACTCAAAATTCTAACTGTTGGATGACAAGGATTTTCAGTCGTCCAGATTTAGCCGTTGGCGATTTTCTGTTCAACGCTGGAGGCTTCAGTACAGATGCTGGCGTTTGAAGTAAACACATGCGATTGTTGCTAAAGCGCCAACGGTTGTGCCACGATCGCCCGACCTTCCATCGAGCGCGTGTCTGTTCTTCCATCTCACTCAACAAACCAATAAATTTGTTGGTTTGTTCATCAGTTTTTCGTGTTTGTTGAGTTCATAGAACAAATCTTTGATTTGTTGAGTCCGTTGGAACTGCTCTTATGAATTCAAGAGACTCTTACACACCATTGTGCATAACCAATAACAGTCGTTTGAATGGTGGTGGTTGGGATTTAGAATCCCCATGTTGGCTAAATTTCTATACGTCATATACGATTATTATTTGTGTTTCTGAAAAAGATATAGTACTATATTTTTTTTCTTTTTGATTTTAGCTCTTATTCCTACCGAAGCAGGAAATGACTTTTCAGCAGAAATGGTAGTTTTTTTTTTAGTCCTGCATTGGTGTTATTTATATGCTTCAAATTCTTTGTACGAAGACCACGAAGACAAACTAATGGTTACAAATGTTGATTTTGAATGATAATCCAAATTTTTGTCCATACATTAATTTTCAGGTAAAAAGTAAGATTTCAAGGTAAAAATACTTAGTGGCAATTAATAAATTTGGACCATGTGAAATATTTAGGTTCCTGGAATAAATTTTCGGACGTACGAAAATTCTAATTGGATTGCAAGGCGATCTTTCTTTCATGAGACAAGCTTTTGACTAATGAAATAGATGTTTTGCTATTATATAAATATAAAATTTGCGTCACAAAACACAATAATTGGAATAAATCTTGAATCACTTGATACATAGATTTTGGATTGCATGAAGAATTCTGAGTCCTAAGACATATTTTGGATCATGTGGCAGTACTCTTTGGGTAATAATGACATCTCACCAATGATATACGTTGCCGATATTTGGTCGCAAAGATAAATTTTACATTACGGTACATATTTCATGTCACAAGAGGAAGATTTTGGTTGTATGTCTTTTGTTAGAGAAAGATGTGATAGAGTCCCAAGACCTTATTAGTGACAAGAATTACAATCTTCCCAAATCTGTATTTTTGTTGCCTGCATGGCTTCATCAGTGTCAAGGACAAAGCTCCGAAAACAAAGCTAAAAATTCTCATCGATAACGAACGTATCTTTCAGCTTTCATGCATTGTTTTTTCTTGCCTATTAATTTAAACAAGTATACATGTATTGATACATGTGGTGTTGGATGTTAGATGTTAAGACATTTGAGTTCCCCCTAATTAAGAGAGAAAATCAGCAACAGGTGTTATTATTTAAAAATTTAGTCTTTAAAGAAGCAGCAAGTCTAAAAGAATGACAGAGTTTCAGTGGTATAATTTCCGTGTTATTATCTTTGTGTTTGAATCGCACGCTCATGTGCATGGCATAGTCGATTATAAGAAAAATCCAAAGAACCATGCAGTTCTTTACTCATATATGGGTTTTTTTTGTCTTACCACAAAACAAATAACTATTTCTATTTCTAAGTTCGTAGATGAGTATCCATTTCAAAAAAAACAAAACAAACTATTTCTTGAGTTCTACAGCGTGAAGGTAAAAGGTTTTGGTTTCCAAACCAAGACTCTTAACATTCAAGAAAAGAAAGAACCGTGAAAGCAACATCAAAGTGGAGACCAAAAGCAGATAGAATGCCGAATGAAATACATAGAGATAGATAAAGAAGATCATATATATTCAGACATAGATTTTAAAAAAATGACAAGTCAGTGCGATAACTGCCATACATACGTACATATATACTAGGGGGAAGCGCATTCATTTGTTGATCGATACTCAATAATTTATGATTGATTACTTTACTTCTTACAATCTTTATGACAAATAAATGCTTCTATACATCTTCCTCCTCTCACTATCCATATCTTTCTTTTCCGCTATCTTTAATTTGATTCTCATGAACGGTCATTGCATATGAAATCAGAGATCGAAGCAGCAACTTCTTTAGATGCTTCCTTGTCCTATAAGGCAGTCAGCCAGCTTGGGAAAGTCATCAAAGAGATGTGAGGCTAAATGCTTGGTTTTTTTCTTTATTAAATCTACATCTTTATCTTTTTTTCCCCACACTTTATACCTCTGTTTGTCTCTCTTTATATCCCATACCCCTCTTGTCATCTTTAGAATCTAGACAACCTTAGACTAGCGGGAAACCGAGTCAAAAACTTAGTAAGGCCATTCAAGGAGACACTAGTCCGTTGGTTCAACAAAACCGTATATATGTCTTTGCTTAGGGTATTCTAGTTTGCAATCACCCTTGAAGTTTCCTTTTTGTAAATATCTCCAAGACTCCACCATTCACAATTTCACATGAACTGGTAGCTGAATACTATGCGTAATGATATAACTACTATCAATCAAGACCAGAAAACAGTGTTAGATTCGTTCAATCTAGCTACCATTAAGAAGGGAACCAGCAGATATATATGCAATGAAGATGGTGACCCCTCAAAAGGGTACCCCTACCCTTAATCAACAAAGACAAAGACTCATCAAAAGGCTCTCCTCCTAGACTTGGCCCAAAAGTCCCCACCTTAGTTTGATGATCTCTGTGTGACCATTCAATATTCAAGTTCATACAAATGCACTCTTTTCCATGTGAAAGAGGAGGGGTCATGTGTTAGTAGTAGTATTTTGTTATGTTTCTTTCTTTTGATTTCTACTTTGAAAGTGGAAGATCAAAGCACATAAACTGCTTTGCCTTTAATCAGCTCAGCTCTCTCTTTAGGACTATTCTTTCTTTTCTCCACACAGCTGATTCTTAAAGCACGAAATACACCATTAAACATAGAGAGTTGGTCCCATCCCCATAGGGCAAGCAATAAGATGGAATAAAGTAGAAAAAAGAAAGAAATTAAAGATAGATAGTAAAAGAAAAGGAAGAAATAAAGAAAAGAAAAGCTTAATTAGATTCTTCTTTCATGTAAGAAATCTCCATATTCCATATACGAATACACATAGTACATTAAAGTTATCAAAACCCTAAACCACATTATGCATGCATGACAGGATAATAGCAGAATAATGTTCATTCTCAATATTCATTCATTCTTTCATTATGTATGTGCTTCCCATGTTCAGAGCGGATGGTTATGCACAGTATACTAGCTAGAGTTGCATCCTCACCGAAATTAAGTAGAGGGTCGATATCAGGCAGCTCTTCGGTGGAAACGTACAATGCAATTCCTTTTTAGAGTGTACCATTTCCGCTTCACTTGAAAATATATAAGTATCACTTTACCTAAAACTGAGAAGTATATGACTTAAAAACAATTATCTGTACTTCAGCACTAAGTTCCTGAAGTTTTGCCCAAAAATGGAGATTTTGTTTTAACAATTGACCAGTGACTGTTAGGAGTTCGGTTCTTGGACTAAGCATTGACCCTAGTTGACGGTTTAGTGATTATATTTTTCATTACTATTTTAATCTAATTAACAAAGTGATTAGTACTTCGTCCAGGGACTTCTCATCATTTTCATCATCATCTAGAGACCCTAGACTTCTCTTTTAACAATTTACTCCCTCCGTCCCACTCCTAAATGACCTATTTGAAATTTGCACAATTTTTAAGGCAAGCAAGGAAAATAGTATTTTTAATCATTTTTTACAATTATACCCTTATGAATAATAACTAGTGAAATTTAAAAATGGTTTATCTCTCAAAATACTCCACGGATGTTCACAAATTTCATACAATTGAAAAGCATTTTAAAACACCTACGTAACGAATATAAACATGCCTATCAAATTATACATATTTCATATATTATTTATAATTAACTAAAAGGATAATTCCGGAATATCTCATTGTTTAGTGATATAGGTCACTTATCATTGGGACAAAATCTAAAATAAAATAGGTCACTTAAGAGTGGGACGGAGGGAGTATTTTAATAACCAAAGGCCCATATCATTTCGGCCATCATAAAAAATGAGACTCAAGATCATAAACATTTATATTCTTTTCTCAATTTTCTTTAATCATCATTGCTTACAAAATTTGTCTTCTCTGATCGTCAATTTCTGATGGTCCTCGATATTATCTTAATGTTGAAACATTTGTTAAAATTATCCAAAAGCAATCGATCCGAACTCTGCAACTGGCATGGTGTCTGAAAAACAATGGTGCGTCAATTGGAAACGGTACTATTTCGGGTCACCCTGAACAACAAACATAAGATAAAAGTTTATCACGATCATAAAGATGATCACGATCAATAATAACAATCCTGCGCAGTAAAAACATTGCGATTTTTGTATTTATGTGATTTTTTTAGACTAAATTTTACTATTGATCATACTTTGGGTACCAAACTGAAGAATAAAACGGCTATGCATGAGAGGCAAGTCATCGAGTTAGATATAGTTTGTTGAAGCTTTCTTATCTTTAGGAGATTGAATAAGTCATTAGACTGAGTCAGTTTGTTGGCATCATTTTAGGAGTCAGTTTCGTTTGTGTTAGTTGTGCTTTCATGATCTATTTAAATGATCATTGTACGTCAGTTCAATAAGACATAAGAAATCTTCAGTACAGACTAGTGATCTTGTCTCTGATATACCAACAAGTGGTATCAGAGCCTGATACGAGCCTGGTGAGAGAGAGGAAGAAGATGGGTGATAGAGATTCATTGTTAAGCATTCCGAAATTCGATGGAGACTACGAGTACTGGGCCATGTTGATGGAAAATTTGCTCAAGTCTAAGGAGTGGTGGGATCTAATTGAAACTGGGATCATAAGACCAGAGAGGAACGTGATTCTGACTGGTGTACAGAGAACTGAGTTAGCAGAGGCAACGCTAAAAGATCTCAAGGTGAAGAATTACTTGTTTGCATCAATAGACAAGTCGATTCTTAAGACAATCATGAAGAAGGACACGGCCAAGGATCTATGGGATTCAATGAAGCAGAAGTACCAAGGGAACCAGAGAGTTCAAAGTGCACAGTTACAAAGATTGAGACGCAACTTTGAAGTTTTGGAGATGAAGGAAGGAGAAGCTATAGCAGATTACTTCTCGAGAGTCATGCTAGTGGTGAACGACATGCGTAACCTAGGAGAAGAGATGACTGACTCCAAGGTGGTGGAGAAGATCTTGAGGACGCTTGTTGAAAGATTCACATACGTCGTGTGTGCGATCGAGGAATCCAACGACATAAAGGATCTTACGGTTGATGGACTGCAGAGCTCTCTGATGGTGCATGAGCAGAAACTGATCAGACATGTAGGGGAAGAACATGCTCTGAAGATAGAAGGAAGATGGAAATCTGATGGAGGTAGAGGTCAAGGAAGTTCAAACATGAGAGGTCGAGGAGGTTATCAAGGTAGAGGAAGAGGGAGATCAAATTTCAATAAGGAGTCAATTGAGTGCTACAAATGCCACAAGAAGGGCCACTACAAGTTCGAATGTCCAGACTGGGATAAGAATGCCAATTATGCAGAGCTCGAAGAGGATGTGTTACTTATGGCACATGTGGAGACAGTTCAAGAAGAAGAAGAACATATATGGTTTCTTGACTCTGGTTGCAGTAATCACATGTGTGGAAATAGGAGTTGGTTTGGTGATTTTGACAGTAGCTTCCATACGAATGTGAAGTTAGGAGATGACAGAAGAATGAAAGTTGAGGGAAGAGGGAGACTCAGTCTGAGAATTGATGGAGTTGCACAGACCATTACCTCAGTCTACTTTGTGCCGGGACTTAAAAATAACCTACTGAGTGTGGGACAACTGCAACAAAAGGGGCTGAGAATCATCATTGAGAATGACGTCTGTGAAATATGGCACAAGCAACAGATGAGATTGTTGATGCATTCAACGATGAGCAAAAATCGTATGTTCATCATCGTGGCAAAGATGAAGCAAATTGACGATGAAGTAAAATGCTTACAAGTCACAGAAAGAAAGACAGAAGAGTTGTGGCACAAAAGACTTGGACATCTTAGTCACAAGGGAATGCAAGAGCTGGCTGAGAAGAATATGGTGCTGGGAATCCCATCTTTAAAAATCAGTGGAGAAAAGAACTTGTGTGATACGTGCATGAAGGGAAAACAAAAGCTACCCCACCTGAAGAGGAAGTGAATACTGAGACAGAGGTTTCAGATACGCTTAGACAAGAAGAAGAAAGTGAGCCTGAGCTAGGAGACACAAGTGGAACAGCTCAGAGAGATTCTAGTAGAAGAAGAAAGCAAGTCCCTGTTTGGATGAAGGATTATGTGGGGCTCTTTGTCGAGGAAGATGAGGAAGAATACGTTATGGTAGCCCACCCAGAGGATGAATACGTTATAGTAGCTCACCCGGAAGATCCTGAGAGCTTCAGAGAAGCAGTTCAAGACAAAAGATGGAGAGAAGCGATGGAAACAGAGATAAAATCCATCGAAGAAAATGACACATGGGAGTTGGTAGAACTACCTATGGGAGCCAAAGTGATTGGAGTAAAGTGGATCTTCAAGACGAAGTACAATGAAAAAGGAGAAGTAGACAAGCTTAAAGCAAGATTGGTGGCCAAAGGATATCATCAAAGACAAGGTATTGATTTTCATGAAGTGTTCGCACCAGTTGCGAGGTGGGACACGATACGTGTTATCTTGGCCATAGCAGCTCGAAGAGGTTGGGAGATGTTCCAGTTAGACGTAAAAAGTGCTTTCCTGCACGGTGAGTTAAGTGAAGACGTCTATGTAGATCAACCAGAAGGATTTAAAGATCAACAGGACACAAGGAAGGTCTTCAAGCTAAGGAAGGCTCTTTACGGCTTGAAACAAGCCCCTAGGGCCTGGTACACTCGCATTGAAGGCTATTTCTCAAGAGAGGGCTTTGAGAAGTGTTATTGTGAGCACACCCTGTTTGTGAAGCGGAATGGAGCAGAGATCTTGATAGTAAGCCTGTACGTTGATGATCTGATATACACTGGTAACTCAGCCACATTACGTGAAAGGTTCAAGGCGTCGATGATGGAGGAGTTCTCAATGACAGACCTTGGAAGAATGAGATACTTCCTAGGAGTTGAGGTGATTCAAGATCAAGAAGGAATCTTCATCAATCAACACAAACATGCTTTGGATATCTTAAAAAGATTTGGAATGGAGAGCTGTAATCCAGTGATGAATCCAATTGTTCCAGGACAGAAACTATCTAAGGAAGGTGAAGGTGCTGCAGTTGATCCAACATTGTTCAAGCAGCTCATTGGGAGTCTCAGGTACCTCACTGTTACCAGACCTGACTTAACCTTTTCAGTAAATCTTGTGAGTAGATACATTGAAGAACCGAAGGAGATACATATGTTGGCGGCTAAGCGAATCCTGAGGTATGTGCAAGGCACAAGAGAGTATGGAATTCAGTACAAGAAAGGAGGAGAAGATAAACTGATTGGCTATACAGACAGTGATTATGCGGGAGATGTAGACGATAGAAGAAGCACATCTGGCTATGTCTTCATGCTGAGTGGCGGAGCTGTCTCGTGGGCGTCAAAGAAACAGCCCATAGTAACCTTGTCAACAACTGAGGCTGAGTTTGTGGCTGCTGCGTATGGAGCTTGTCAGGGAGTATGGCTCAGGAACATTTTAGAAGAGATTGGAGTTAAACAAGCTGAAGGGACTGTAATGTTCTGTGACAACAGCTCAACCATCAAGCTGTCAAAGAACCTGGTGCTACATGGAAGGAGCAAGCATATACATGTCAGGTATCACTTCCTACGCGAGCTAGTGAATGATGGGATTATTCAACTTGAGTATTGTCCGACATTGGAGCAGCTCTCGGATTTCATGACCAAAGCAGTAAAACGAGACACATTTGAGAAACAAAGGAAGAGCCTGGGAATTGAAACTAAAGAAGGTTAAACTGGAAGGGAGGAGTTCCAGTTTAGGGGAAGAAATGAAGAATAAAACGGCTATGCATGAGAGGCAAGTCATCGAGTTAGATATAGTTTGTTGAAGCTTTCTTATCTTTAGGAGATTGAATAAGTCATTAGACTGAGTCAGTTTGTTGGCATCATTTTAGGAGTCAGTTTCGTTTGTGTTAGTTGTGCTTTCATGATCTATTTAAATGATCATTGTACGTCAGTTCAATAAGACATAAGAAATCTTCAGTACAGACTAGTGATCTTGTCTCTGATATACCAACACAAACTACGAATAATCCTTCAAAAAACAAAGAATCCTTTGAAAAAACAAACAAACAGAGAAATAGCATATGATCAGTACATGCATGATGCATCCTGCATGTTCTTATTTATCAAAACAAAACCAGGACAGTGAAATAAGGATAACTTGTAGTACTAGAATTGGTTGTTGAGAATTACATACCGTATGAGAAAATAAAAAACTTTCATGCATGTGTAATGGCAGCATGGGGTTACCTGATTGTACTTTTCTTGCAAAATAGTGTACAACCCTAAATCAAAAGTAAATGCAATAATAATAATACATTAATGAAATCTTGTCTGACAACATTCTCTGTCCACCAGTCAACAAACATTTTCAATGAAAATCGGTGCCAAGGAATTTTTAAAGGTAAAACTTCTAGAGGAATTATAGAATGTCAAGATACCATCCGTGACAAGAAAAATTATTGTAGTAGTAAAATGTAAATTACATAGGAAGAATATATAAGATTGCTACGTAGAGTTGTGAAGTTTCACATGTGTTAGTAATCCATTTGTTTAGCCTATGGCTTCGTCTAAAATCATAACAAACTCCCAAGTTATATATAGGTTAGTGGGATTAGCCCAGTTGGCCAGGGTCGAACTCCTATCTATATGGTTATGGAAAGAATATATTGGCTAGAATTATTTTATTTTACATGAATTTAATAAGGACTTGATAATAGTAAGCAACGGACTTGTAAAAATACTTTCTTTGCTTGTATTACTGGTTTCAAATATGGAACCTAAAACAAGTTGATATGGTTTTCCAATCTTAAATAAGTTTTTTTTTTTGGCCATCAGTTAGACTTGCCTTAACTAGTGCCTGTTTAATATATGTTGGAAGGAATTTTTGGATATAAGAATATATATGATTGAATTAAAAGGACAAATTTATCAGCATCTCCCTTTTAAATTGACAAGGCTGTTCTTTACCAAATTCATGTTAAATAAAAGCAAAAGGGGTGTTCTTGTCAACAATTTAAAAGAGGAGAATCAACTTTACTTTACCTCACGCTCTTAAATCTTAATCCTCACTTTAAATTTCTGTTATCCAACACCAACGGCTTTATGTAAGACAACTCAATTTCAGTTTTGGACTTCGAATTTAAATAATTCTATTTAGACCCATTAGAAATTTCACATTTTCCATTTAAGACCTGTGATCATTAGTCAAAAGTAGTTCAACCACTTAATCATCCTTAACTACATGTTAAACTAGGGAATTGAAACAAATTAGATCACGTTTCCAATACTTCACTTTGTAAAATGGTTAAGGGGTAACTTATTATGAGTTTTGCATTATTGTAAAACTCATGGCTCCCAACTCTTATCAAAGATTGTTGTACTATATGCACACATGAGTTACTATGCTTCTCTAGACTAACCAGCTCTTTTTCTATAGAAAATAAATATTTTATAATATCTTTATTCTGAATTTTGAATTTTTTTTCTAAAATGTAACTTTAAATTGACTGTGAAAATCATGAACCCGACTTGAAGATGATTTCAAAATGCCATCCACTTCCCACCAATTACCGTAGGTTTGCATTGCCTTTAGTATTATGTTGGATTTCTAACATAGGGGCCAGTACTAAAATTGAAGAATAATTTCTTCCTTCCAAGAAATATTCTCCGACTCCAACTCCTTAAATATTTATTTTTTCAAAAGACCCTTCTTTTCTCATTCTCCTTTACTAACTTTTCTGTTTGTTTTGTTCTCTCTTAAAGCTTAAAATAAACTTGACAGTATGTAGTGGAAGTGTTAGGAATAAGTTCTTACTTCATACCAGATATAGTCACTCACCACCACTTCAACCTCTTCTTCTTCTTCTCCTCGTCTCTTTTCTCTATCACTCTCTCCTTCTTTAATAACCCTAAAGAGAAGAACAGGAAAAAGTTGATTCTCATTACTTATCTTGCTACCTTCCTTCTTTCTTTCATTCATAATCATCATCATCATCTCTTCAATGTGAAGCTTGTTTCTCACTTTCTAAAGATGCTTCATTTTCTAAACTCAACTGAACTACAAGTTTCAACTCTTTTTATCATCCCTTCTGATAAAAACTCTCTTACTCAAATACTTGAACACTTCCCAAAACTCTCTGTAAATTCTTTCGAACCCTTTTTTCATCGAAAAATCTGAAGGAAAAATCCCCACTTAAAATGGTCCTTTTTGTATTTGTATTCTTCTCTTTACTAACTTCTTCTTCTTCTTCTTCTTTGGTTAATGATGGTCTTGTTTTAACTTCATTAAAACAAGGATTCGAGTTTGTGGATCCAGTTGTAGAAACCTGGGACGTTTCAAACCCGGGTTCAGTGTGTTCTTGGGTTGGAATTCAATGCAGTCGTGATCGTGTAACCGTCCTCGACATTTCAGACATGAATCTTCGCGGCTATGTTTCAAAAGATATCACAAAGCTTGATGGACTCGTTACTCTTTCTCTTTCAGGCAACAATTTTACTGGAGAAATTGAGTTGAGCAATTTAAGTAAACTTAAATTCTTAAATATCTCACAGAATAACTTTACAGGAGGTTTGGAATGGGATTACTCAAGTTTAAGTGAATTAGAAAGTTTTGATGCTAATGATAATAATTTCACAGCTCCACTTCCGCTCGGGGTTTTAAAGTTGGTCAAGAATTTGAAGTACTTAGAACTTGGTGGGAATTTTTTCCATGGAAAAATCCCTTCAAGTTATGGAAGTTTGATAAATTTGGAGTACTTATCATTAGCTGCAAATGATCTAACTGGAAGCATTCCAGGTGAGTTGGGTGATTTGATTAACCTCAAAGAACTTTACTTGGGTTATTATAGTACTTTTGAAGGTGGGATTCCTAAAGAGCTTGGGAATCTGGTAAATTTGGTTCACTTGGATATGTCTATGTGTGGACTAGATGGTTCAATTCCTAATGAGTTAGGGAATCTGAAGTATCTTGATACACTTTACTTGTTTGGGAATCGACTAACCGGTTCGATTCCGAGCCGGTTAGGGAATTTAACAAGTTTGGTTAATCTTGATCTTTCAAACAATGCACTTGTTGGTGAAATTCCAGCTGAGTTTACAAATCTTCAAAAGCTTAGTCTTTTGAATCTGAATTTGAATAGGTTACATGGTTCGATTCCTGATTTTGTTGCTGGCTTTCCTTATTTAGAAACCTTACAATTATTCATGAACAATTTTACTGGTGTGATTCCTGAGAAATTAGGACAAAATGGAAGACTTCAGTTACTTGATCTTTCTACAAATAAACTTACTGGTACAATTCCTCAGTATCTTTGTTCTTCTAATCAGCTTCAAAAATTGATTCTTTTCAAAAACTTCTTGTTTGGTTCAATTCCTGAAAAGCTTGGGGTTTGTACTAGTCTTGTTAAAGTCAGAATTGGGCAGAATTACTTGAATGGGAGTATTCCAAATGGGTTCTTGTTCTTGCCAGAGCTGAATATAGTTGAGTTACAGAATAATATGTTGTCGGGGAATTTATCGGAGAATTCCGGGGAGACTAGTCCAGTGAAATTGAGTCAGTTGAATTTATCGAACAATTTACTTTCTGGTTCATTGCCATCTTCCATTTCAAATTTTTCTTCCCTCCAAATTCTATTACTTAGTGGAAACGAGTTTTCGGGTCCAATTCCGGTTTCTATTGGCAATCTTCGCCAAATTCTCAAGCTTGATCTTAGTGGAAATGCATTCTCTGATGAGCTTCCTACAGAGATTGGAAATTGTTCACATCTTTCTTACTTAGACTTGAGTCAGAACAATTTTTCAGGTCCAATTCCAAGTGAAATTTCAAATATTCGAATTTTGAATTACTTGAATTTATCAAGAAATCATCTTACTCATGAGATACCCAAGTCCATTGGTTCAATGAAAAGTCTAACTGGTGCTGATTTCTCCTTTAATGATCTCACGGGGAAGCTGCCTGAAAACGGACAGTTTTCTTACTTCGATGCTTCTGCTTTCGCTGGCAATCCTCGTTTGTGTGGTTCTTTATTGAACAATCCATGCAATGTCACTGCAGTAATGGGTAAACCAGAGAAGGTTTCTCGCGACTTGAAGCTCATTTTGGCTCTTGCATTTCTCATATGCTCATTGATGTTTGCTGTGGCTGCGGTAGTTAAGGCTAAGTCATTCAAGAAAGTTTGTTCTGATAAATGGAAAATGACAACATTTACAAAGGTGGGCTTCTCAGTTGCTGATGTTCTTGAATGTATGAAAGATTCAAATGTGATCGGCCGAGGCGGAGCTGGAATTGTTTATGTTGGTAAAATGCCAAATGGTGAAGAAATTGCAGTAAAAAGATTACTAGGTTTCGCTAACCACAGTCATGATCATGGATTTGGAGCTGAAATTCAAACACTTGGTAATATTCGGCATCGGAATATCGTTAGACTACTAGCATTTTGCTCAAATTCGACAACAAATTTGCTGGTGTATGAGTATATGAGAAATGGAAGTTTAGGTGAAGCTTTACATGGGAAAAAAGGAGGCATTTTAGGGTGGGATTTGCGGTATAAAATCTCCATTGAAGCTGCATTGGGATTGTGTTATCTCCACTTTGATTGTTCTCCATTGATACTTCATAGAGATGTTAAGTCTAATAACATTCTCCTGGACTCAAACTTTGAAGCTCATGTTGCTGATTTTGGCTTGGCCAAGTTTCTTGTCGACAGTGGTGTTTCTGAATGCATGTCAGCAATTGCGGGTTCTTATGGTTATATTGCACCTGGTAAGTTCACATTTCCTGAATTTTTCATTTCTATAGTTATTGGAATCAAGAATAGAGTACTTGTCAGCTTAGTATTGCCGGATTGAGTTTTGACGTACTATTATTCTTTTGCAGAATATGCTTACACTCTCAAAGTCGATGAGAAGAGTGATGTTTATAGCTTCGGGGTAGTTCTTTTAGAACTAATCACGGGGCGTAAACCGGTCGGTGAATTTGGAGATGGTGTTGATATTGTTCAATGGGCAAAAAGAACAACAAATTGCAAAAAGGAAATGGTGATCAATATCTTGGATCCAAGACTAAGTAAAATACCAATGAGTGAAGCAATGCATCTTTTTTTCACTGCACTGTTATGTGTTCAAGAGAATAGTGTTGAAAGACCAACAATGCGTGAAGTAGTTCAAATGCTATCCGAATTCCCTCGGCATTCGCCTTCTAATTCTTCCACTTCGTCATCCTCTTCTACTTCGTCGTCTTCAACTTCGAAACATTCTCAAAAACAACAAGAACAAGAGCTTAAGAAGATGGGTAAGGAAGGGAAAGAAATGGAGTTTCATAAACTACCGCCAGTACCAGATCTGTTGATCTAAAAAAAATAGTTTTGAGTTGTATGTTTAAGTAGGAAGGTTTTAATTAGTTTACTTACAATGATGTTTCATGTAATCGCCATGAAAATATATAGTCTTGCTGCAATATGTCCAGAGTTAGTGATTTTTTCTTCTTTTTTTTAGTCATAGAAGATTTGGTGGGCAAAAGCGAAATAAGCAAAAGGAGTTGCACTTCTTGTTAAGGGGTGTTATGTTTGGATATCTTTGTACTATAATATACGAAAAGAATGTATGATCTGCTTTGATTAATTAGCTCAGCTTCATTCAGTTTAACTCTCAGGAAATTTTAGAATTCTCAGTTTTGGCGAAGAGAAATCTCATGAACAACAGTGCACTATATCCCCCGGCCCTGATACACTCTAGAAAGGCACACAATAACAGGTAAACTGTATCTTTTCCTGCAATGTTAACTTATACTACTGGAAAATGACCCATTATAGCTATTGTCATTTCATGCTTGGCCATGCGCCAAGTTTTAAAGTTGTCTTGTTAAACGCCAACATCCTCCTCTCAAACACTAAGCAGATGCAGCTACCGATTGCAGGCGTTACGGGACCAATCATCTTTCTTAAGGACAAAATACCATCCATGTGTTGTTCTAGTTTTTGGTTTTTACCGGAAGAAACTATCCTTCCTGAATCCTGACCTGCAATGTGCACGTCTCCAAGCCTCAACTTCCACGTTACTATTTGTGGCCAGAACCTCTGCGTCTTTTCCTACTTCAATTTCTCATCTGGATCAGAGAGCACACGAAATGTCTCGAAAACGGTCAGGGTAGAAGAAAAAAATTGCTGAAATTTGGAGCTGGTGGGTCAGCAGCGTCTGTGCTCGCTCCATCCCTGTCCACAGGGTAAAATCTCACACCACTCTTTTGTTTTTGCATTTGTGAACAACCTCAGCCGGTCAGTAGATTTTTGAATATTGGGAGTGGCTTGTGAAAAGAAAGCTTCACCCGTGATTCTTGCTGCGAGTGGAGAGAAAATCTCTCCATGAAAATTGTGCATGAAAAAGAAAAGAGAGATCAAATCCAATGGTGTTAATCTTTGGTTAGACTTTTTTTATCTGTCGTCCTTTGCATCTGAAAGAAGGTACATATCTTAATAGATCTAGTCAGAAAACAGAATGACAGCAAAGCAAATAGTAACTTACATTAGTATTTCTTTTCAGACAAAGATATTGACTCTTTTCGGATACTACAAACTTCTCTTCTTTTATGTCAGATTTGAATCAGACGTATCGAGACCAAGGAAGAACCAAGAAATCTGCTCTATTTACGATGCAGGCGTTGTCTCTAGTTTCAGTGCCGGGAATCGGTGTGGGGGTAAAACAAATCTGATTCTGGACTCTGGAGAGTCAATAACGCAAGCCTGGTATCTGACAAACACACTCGTATTGTGACTCGGTTTTGCTGCCATGGATGGTGCTTAACATACACGATATTGGGTGCCGTGAAAGCAACCTTACATTTCTCGTTCATGTAAGACGGATTCTTATTACTTTTTACGTGCATTACTGTTAAAAGAAGGAAATGCAGTACTGCAATATTTAAGTTCGTTTCTATCCCATCTGTAATTTCCTCCCAGCGAATCTCTGACATAGTTGAGGCTGAATTTCGAATGATATTATAATCATTTTACAATAATTATCAGTCGGTAATCCGTAGGAACTATCTACTCTCTCTGTCTTGCGCGCGCAGAATTTTGGGTTTCCTTGTCCACTTTAGGTCAAACATCATTTTAATGTACACTCCAAAATGTCCTGGGCTATATCGAGTCTACAAAAATTATTCGAGGTAATATAGCAAAACAGATAAATCATCTCGGCTTAAAGGAAAAGACAAAATAGGACCATTTTGAAATGATTTTGAAAATTTTATCCAACAACTATTTTTAACTTGCCGGATTAGGGTATTTATCCAAAACTCGCCGGATTAGGGTATTTACCCAAACTAATGAGGTATATAAAAAATTTAAGTGGGCTTATTTGAAAGGCTACAAACAAGATAAAATTACCTAATCGCCTACCGAAAAATATTTTCATCCAAACCTCAAGTCAATTCATTTTCCGTCCCAATCAAACAACCACTACTTCTTATTCTCCATCGTTTTCTTCTCATTCTCCATCGTTTCGTCTCAAGAAAAACTCTTCGATTAAAAGTAGTCCCTTGTTTTATCAAACTCAAACGAATTATTATGTGATTAAGTTATATACAAGGGTATGAGTTATCTATCAATGTGATGAGATCACATTGATGGGTCTATTAGAAACTCTTCTATAACGTCAGTTAACAAAGTGTACTTTTTTATTGTTTTTCCATAAAGTTCTTAATTCTGAGAATTGTATACCGTACATGTATATCATCTCCATCTTGTCGCGTTAAACAGTGAGGTCGTAAATGTTACACGTGATCCAATATTCTGAACGAGATAGATAGTTATGATGACATAGTAAGATTACATGATTCAATATGAAGTCTATAAATTAGTACATCCATTGGTATTATTGTGCAGTAATTATTATTCTAAACTGGCCAATGATCACTCAAATTGTTTAGGAGATTATATGATTAATAATGGTTGTCCGACACACGTAATAGTCGATGATATAAGATATTAATAATCGTAATGACACTGTCAAGCAAGAGTTGATATTCCATGGATTATTTATGAATGTCAAGTACAAAGGAGGGACTGTTATATATGTAGCTATAACAAGTTTAAAGGGTTTATTAATAAATAGAACATGAATTAAAGGGTTAAATCACAAATCTATAATGGAGTGATTTGTGATTAATAATCGGAAAAACTAATCACGTGAGACGTGGTTTTGACCGATTATTAAGCTAATGAATGTTTAACTGTAAAAGACCTAACTGTTTTATCTTAGTGAGAGAGTGGAGAGAAAACAACTATACATAGACATATCTGTTAAGACTTTTTAGGTATAAGAAAACCCAAGCAGTAAAAGTATTATTAGTACACTATTCTTGTTTGAAGTATTGGTGAAGAAAACACAGGATCAAGAAGTCAAGGTTGGAGTTTTTTGGTCTTCTCAATTACTGCTAAGAAGGTAAGTTATTAAACCATGTTCTTCGTTTCATATATATAACCAAAGTGGATGGATTTTTTGGTTTTAGGAAAAAGTTTTGAATCGAGTCTTTCGTTGTGTCTTTGATGTGCTTGTTTCCTAACATCAGTGAGGTTGGCATTAATGGGAAACGCTCGTGGTTGAGGTAGAACTGTAGTTGATGTTGCTGGTGATCGTCAACAATGATGAAGACTTGCTAGTGGTTTGCAGTGGTTTGCTGGAAGTTATACAAAGATAGTGATGCTTTTTGATTCATGAAAACTCATCTGCCATTGCTAGGATCGGGGATGGACTTTGTGATGCAGAGAGGTACGAAGATTGATTGTGGTACAAGTCATGCTTTGGGTTAGGTCTGTCTTTGCTGTCCGAGTTTTGAAGTTTAATAAATAACACAGAAAGAATATATCTCAGATGAAAAGTAAAGGAAGGAAAAGAGGTGCACTTATGTTGTGGGTTTCGAGCAAAACCATGGATGTTGGCAGTAAATGGCTGAGACTGAAATCTGAGTCCTGGTCTGATAGGATGAATGAGTTATAGAAAGATAAAAGCTCAAATCGCTACCAAAACACACCTCATCAACTTGTGTTTTATGTACACAACTTGTTCGACAGAATTACTGAAAGTCAAAATCAATATAAAAGAGTTTTACATCACAAGAAGAGAAGAATCTAGGAGCAAGGAATTAAGGTTTACCCCTTAGGGGGAAACCTTGGTATTTTGTAACGTATTTTCTTTTTCTTATCATATATTTTTCACGGGTTTTACTAAATCTATGTGTATATAGTTTCCATTGATTAAGGATGATTTCAATGTTCTAGACATAAATCTTACAAGTTTGTTTGGAGTTTTTATCATCATCGTTTATCTTTACCATATCTAATGTTTATGAGTGATTATTAGATTAATTTGGGATGCTTACTAGATTGATATACTAATTGTTCTATTGCTAGTACTGAGTTAGAAGATAAGTAATGTAGAAAACGCGAGACCTTGCATAGGGATTATGTGGAGTCATTGCGACTAATTACAACATCAGCAAGTGAACCTTGAGCTAAGAGTTTACTACTGGAATCAACCTAATTCACAAAGTCTAAAGTGTTTGATTGGATTACACCTTGGATACACTTGGTGTTCAAACGAATAGAATCTGGTATTGGAGAGCTTCTGTATTCAGTGATACAATCCCAAAGCTACATTGGTACAAAAAAATATGAAATCCTGCTGTCCTTCCTTCCACTGCTGTGAATATATGGAAAATAACTAGAGAAATATGCCCTACTGATGAAAATTTGAGGAAAAAAAGTTTTCATTTTGCTTCCAGATGCTTTATCTTCCATAAAAATGAAGACTATATGACTCATATCCTTTGGCAGTGTGATTTCTGCAAAATCCTCTGGAGCTGGGTTGGAGGTATTTTCCACTTCTTGAATCCTGTACCTTTTGAAGATGTTTTGAAATTAAGTAAACATTCTAGCCATGTGATTAAAGAACTTTGGATTAAGAAGCCTTAGAATCACATATATATATTTTCATCTCCCTAAAGAGGATGAAATTCTCCTATGTTGTGATGGGGCATCAAGAGGGAACCCAGGTATTGCAGGATATGGCTTTATTGTGAGAAATCATCCGGGGACTTTCATATATGTTGAATATGGTGGGTTGGGATTGTTTCAAACTTTGTTGCTGAATATATAACTAATGTCAGAGCATTGGAATGGGCTTCTGAGAACAACAAAGTGAAGATTATTCTCCAATCTGATTCTAAATCTCGTGTCAATTTTTTAATGGACCAAAAGATACCCTGGTTCCTTTCAACTAGATGGAAAAAAGTAATCTCAAGTTTCACATCAATCTATTACAGGCATGCTTACAGGGAAGTCAATTTCTCAGCAGACCATTTTGCTAAGAAAGGAGCTCAGTTTAATAAAGGGCAGAGGAATTGCTTCAATCAAAGACCAAGTAGCCTTTTGTCAATGGAAGCTCCTGACAAACCATATTTCAGATTCTCTTAGTTTTTCTCTTGTTTTTTGGTCTTTTCCTGCTTTTGTTTCTTTGGTTTTTGGTTTTTGTATTCTTTGGGTAGGCTACTTAACTGTTAAGGCTTGTACTCTTTGTTTGCAAAAAAAAAAAAATATTTAGTGATACAAAGAGTTTTGAGGATAATACTGAGCTAGATGTTATTCTACGGTTGGTAATGAATTATTCTTACGAAAGACAGATAAGTATACTATGTGAGTCAACATATGGTAACGACAAAGGATTTCTTAATCATCTCTTTATGTTCATTGTCTTTTAATTTTATTTTAATTATTTTATAAACCAATCCCCCTTTAGTATTTATTTATATTTTTGTTTTGTTGATATAAATAACATATCAATTATTCAGTTCTTGGTGAGAATGATTCTTACTACCACTATATTACTTGTTAATTTGTGGTAAATATATCGAGTAATTTGTTGTACTTTCGACACACATAAGGAGTTCGCATAGAATATCTATTTAAGTTTAAGGATATGGTATATGTTTTTTTTCTTGAAAAATCAGAGCGTCGTCATGGTTTTTATTCAAAAGAGTGACAATTTTATTCAAAGTGTGACGACGGTAGCTGAATTACTTAAGCATTGTCATAGTTCTAACTCAATACCATGACGGCATTTTCCAAATCTCGGAAACAATGATTATATTTTCCATACCAAGTATATGTTCTATTTGTTCACAGATGACATAATGGTCGCCGTGGTTTGTATCAATATATACCATGACGACTGTTGATATTTACAACAACCAATTAGTGGTTGAGTTAAACCCCTCCCTAATATTTTCCTTTAAAAGGAAAGTAAACCCTAATCAAGACGATTACGGCCGCAAGAAGAGAATAAAAATAGAAGAAATGGTGGAGAAAAAGAAAATCAAAACTTGTTTCTTAAAATGAAGAATGATGATGCTCAAAGCCCCGATCAAAAAGGAAAGGCTCAAATGATTAATGATGCTGATGCAGAGTTTGAAGAAATGTTAATTATCATGGACCCCAATTTAGGGAATCCATGTTGGGTATAAATCACAAGGGTATAATTGGGATTTTCTAAGGCATTTTGTTTTTGCTACAGCTGGTTACAAGCGAGGTTTTGATACAGTCAAACTTCCTCCATATGTTACACTAGCTTATAAGGTGATTGATGCTCACCGAAGAATAAACCTTGGGAAAATGGCAACTTTGGTATCCTATCTTTGTTGGGGACTTTACCCAAATAGGGTCAGGCTCCCGTGACAAATTTTTTTGACAAACCCTACCAGACATTATATTTGTTATATCTAGTAGTTCATATCAATGCTCACGTGGTAGTCTAACAAATTCCATTTTGTGTTTGGCTTAAACGAAAATTGGGTTAGGATTTATTAAGATCTTCTTTGACTGTTCTTTGACGGACGTTAGGATCTCTTCTTTAACCGAGGCTTCAAATAAACTTGATTGACAAGAGGAATCTGAATTTCTATGTCCTGAATCCAATAATATTGATAGACTAAGCCTCCATATAGTCATCATCATCCCCATTCTTCATATCTTAGTGATGGTATACGTCACAAACTCATCCCCCACTCAGGATCAGGGCATGATCAATAATTGGTGATTATGATTCACCATTTCATAATCTTAGTTAGAGATCCCGCTTAAACCATGATTATTACTTGCATCAGGACTTGAATTATGAGGCCAATAGTATTGTTTTTGATTTTAATTATTACGAGAACAAACATTAATACAACTTAAATCCATAGCTTATGTTGGATATGCCATTTCAATGTATTTACTTTTATAACTTAATCAACATTTCCAAAATAAACAGATACAGCTTAACATCTTGTGTTAATTCTAATGATAAAGTAGCACAAAATGACAGTGATAGTAATAACGTGAAGAGATTGACAAATGAAGGAAAAAAACCATTAATGTAAAAGTAGGAGAAGAAGAAATTGGCGACGTCACTGACTATAAACACGATCAAGGAGATAGGTTTTAAATTTTTTCGGAACGATATTTATTAGGATGATAATCATATTGGCAATCAGGGTGACTATTAGAATGGGAACTTACCCTTCGCCTCGGCATAGTTACTACCAAACGGAGAATAGTGGTAGTTACTGCCAAAATATCAGCCATTTGATAAACCTCATCTAATGGTCCAGAACTTTTGTCAGATTCTTTTGTCAAAACGTTTTGTTCCTGGATCCTGAACCTTAAACCTACTTAGATTCTCATGTCAATAATGCTCAGACCTTGGCCTTTTTTTTTTTTTGAGGAGGGACATGGTATGATTATTTGTTTAATCATTCATGTAATCTTGTTTATGGTTAAACTAATTTTGCATGAGTTGTCCTATGAGTTGTCTAATGTAGCCATGAGGTATCACTCTAACTCATGATGGAAAGGTTGGAGAGACATGTGGCAAGCAAGACTAGGACTCTCTTCTAGCCTCACTTCTTTTAAATGAAAAATCTGTTTTTATCCATCCATCTAAGGTGAGGAAATAGAAGTAGATAAGAGTCATGAAACCAAAGGATATTGCTTTCTATTTCCTTGTTGTTAATCTGTTTTTTAGGTATATGCTATTTGTAGTGTTCAAGCAATCTAATAAGGTGTTGTTTTTATGTGTTATAAGAGCATGTTTATACTAGGTTCAAGTTCTGATTTCAGCATGTAGTTGGCTAATATGATATTTAGTGCTAAGCATAAAGTTTAAGGAGATGAAATTCCAACATTCTACTTCTATTTCCCTAGTTATTTTCATGTTATTCAACTAGAGTATATGCAGAATCATTATTTGTTTAGTCATATATAAAGTTACTCTTGTATAGTTGTGTAATACTCCTTCTATGTTGCTAAACATTAACATATAATATTCCGAGTATTATGTTAGTTTTAGCTGATGTTGGTCCTCATTCTATTGGTTCTGATAATTGTTGCTTGTGTCTTATCTTTCAACTCGAATTTTGTATGAGGGTTATGTTCAAGCAAGGTATAGAAAGTGGTATCTCAGTCTTGAAAGAATGATGGCTTGATTTCCTAGTTGTTGAGAAAGAGGCCTTATCTTTTGAGGTCAATCAGATTTTTCTTGCTATTTATGTTAAGGATTTATTGGAGATTGACTATTTAAAAAAAATTATACTACTTGGCATGAAACGCTGCATCAAGTGTCACTAACTAAAGTAGTAGGTGTTTCCAGTGTACCTGATATTAAAGTTTGTTCCGCCATACTCCACCTCATGAATCAGACTCTAATTGGGATTTTCAGTTTCACGCAACAATGGTTTATGGTGCTTAGAACAATATATATATATATATATATATATATATATATATATATATATATATATATATATATCTTCTCATTTAGTTGCCACGACATGATGATATCTAAGAAATCTAAACGTATTTTGTCATGCCTGCACCAACATGGGGCTATGTGTTGTTATCAAATGGTCATACTAGTCGGCTCTTGTGTTAGTATGGGGACTATTTTCATCCGATAACAATCAAATTCAAGAGCAGCATGAGCTACAGATGATGAGGATTTCTGTGATCACAGGGGTTCATCTATATCTGAAATGGATGGAAGATTGAGTCAGGATGTTTTTATAGCACTAGTAGCACCCATAGATACATATCCATTCTTCATGTTATTGTTTTAGAGTGAATTTAGGATACACTCTTGACTTCAGATGCATTATGGGCTTCAACCATGGTGCAATCCTTGTTTTGGCAGTTTCATTTATGACCTGCTCAGCAGGTACAGATGTGTGGGGAGCTGTAGAAAATATCGGTGATAGGCTGTTGTTTGAGGGTGAAAACGATTTCTGCTGATTTTGATAATTTCGGGTGTGTGGGTGAGAAACGAGTTTAAACCCTAAACAATGTACTGCAAGGGAGTACTTTAGATTCGAGAGATCAATCTGTACAAATCCGGCCTAAACCAAGAAATGGTCGTTCCAGACTTGCTTCGGTCACAAAGTGAAGGAGAAGTGTTGTTTTTGGGGAGGGAAGCGAAGAGAGTGTTGAGACCAGAATAGTTGATTCTGGAAGAGTAGTTGTTTCACGACTTGTATCAGAAAGTGGGAAGCTCACAGATGGAAATGATAGACACATTTTTGTGTCTGAATTGTCCTCAGTGTCTTTATTGTTACTGCTTGATTTTGTACTTATCATGGTGTTCTTATGTTTGTGTAGGTGTTTTTGGAGAAATACGCTTGTGTGGAAAAAGTTGCTCAAAAAGTGCTATTTGGGATCCCAGAGGACACTTGCTATTCGGACTCCCACTTTGGATAAGGGGCAACCCAATTGCTATGGGGCATCCGAGTGCTACTCACACCCCACACCTGGATAGGGGGACGCCACTTCTTCTTCACACGAAACAGAAAAGTGGCGGGAGTTTATCAGTTCAAAAATTTATTACGGCGTAACTTCTGGAAGAGAATTTGGAGGGGATTTATTGAGATTCAATGATCGGATTTAATTGATATCACCCTGTTTCGATTAAACAGGGATGGTAATGTGTTTTGTTTCGTTAAAAAAGGGATATATTATCGGCTTGATGTAAAACAGGGTCCACAAGAATATCGGGTTTTTAATTCTGTTTTCCGGTGTTTATTGTGATATATACGGTGGGTGGACTGAATACTTCTCTAAGTGAACGTGAACATAGCATGTTGGGTGTGTGTCGACATCAGCAGACACTTGAAGAAGGAATAAAATCTTCACAGAGAAGAAAATTATCCCGTGGAGAATAAAAACAATAATGGAGAAGATACTGGAATTAAACTCGAGTTATGTTGATCCTGTGAGTATATATAGGGTACTGGGGACTCAGAGAAGGGGGACGGAGAGTTTGGGAGAGTTTTGAACACCACAGAGGCGAGAAATTGGAGTTGCAGAGAGTCACCATTCCAAGAACACGAAGAACAAAAGACCCACAGAGACAGTCGTTTTTCTACAGTAACAGCGACAGTTAGGTTTTATCGTTCCCTGTAACAGTTCGGTTTGCAACAAATATAATTGTTACAAACCCGGTTTTAATCATTTTCACCCATTTTCATCATTTGTAAACCCTTTGAGCAATAAAAATGATTTTTGAGCATGTTTCAAACATGATGATGAGCTAATTCTCCCACAACCAAGGCAATGAGGAAGCTATTTACGCATGAATAATTGGTAACTATTTTATTTTCTCTAATTTATAATTTATAATTCACTCAATCACTGCCTTTGCAGAGTTTTAAATTGTTTGCGTAATTTTCTTAATTAATTGTGATTCAATCTGATAGGTTATACTTTGTTTAGTCAATTGATAATCTATGCTTAGGGAATACAATTAATATTTGAGAATTTGCCTGATTATTTGTGAGTTGAGAAATAAGGGACTTAAAAGATAATTAGAGTTTGTGGTTATTTACCACATTCATTCATGTGTAATAGTGGAATCAGTGTCTTGGTTATTTTTAATATCTTGAAATCAATTTTGCAATAAGTTTTCTTTATTTTTTAAGTTTTATAAGTCTAAAACTATTGCTTTCACAAGTCTCAACAAACCTATTTCTATAAAAACTCAGTTGAAAATCACATCAATTTTTGGCGCCTCGACGCGGACTTGTCTTTAGGCTAGAGTTTTTATATTTTTTTTAGGTTTTTAATTGTTTTTCATTTTTATTTTATTTGTTCTTCTTTACGTTTTTGGGTTTTTGTCTTTTCCTTACAGAGTTTGGAGTTTGGAGCGAAAGAAAAATTTGTCAAATCTTTTGGTGAATACTTAAAGATTTGAAGTAAAAGCAAAGCGAAAGGAGCGAAAGAAAAGAAGAATAAAAATTAATTAAAAAAAAGAGAGAGAGAGAGAGAGACATTTTTTTTGTTTTTTTTTTAGAATTTTTTTAGATTATCTTTTTATTTTGCATTATATTTTTGGACTGTGGACTTTGGGACTTTATTTTTTTAAGAAACCCTATGGAAGGGTAGTTTAAATATAAACTGTTTGCAGAGAAGGACAGCGATTACGATATCGCCTCGGCCCCTCGGGTTTGTACATGACATAGGATTCGTGGCCCGAGTCGACTTCAGCGGTTCATCCCCCGTCTGGAACGGGAGGTAAGTTTATCTAAACACCCGCGAATCCCCTGTCAGCGGGTTTACTATATTCCTTCGTTTGCATATATGCTGAGGAATTGAAAACGGCTGCTTTAATTTGCTAGTAAAGGGCAAGGACTGGCCATACAAGATAAGGGTTCGGATTTCATCACCGTTCTCTTCTTGCCCGCCTTAGGAAAATGAAACCAAACGCGAACCTAATCCTAAAATTTTGACTAGAACGAGACCTATAGGGTAACGAGCTTAATAGGAAATTCGTTCGAAAAATATTGGTTACTCTTTTGAGCATACCTTGAAGTTCATGATGGTTTCTGTGATTTGAATATGCCGCCTTGTAACGCCGATGTGGCCTTGGGTATCAAAGCTCCACGCAGCTTCCCTCGTCTCTATTCAACTTATCTTAACTCGGATTGATTCCAGAGAGGTTTGCTCAGATTGTAACGAGTTCCTTTTCGAAAGAATAGAAGCTGGTCTAGAAACAATCTAAGTGGAGCCATCATGATTTTTGTTTGCTAGAAATCTTTAGGTTTGCTTTGGTGGAGTCAGCCTGCTTTGTGTTTGCTTAGAACCTCCCTTCCTTTAGGATTATTTTATTTATTTTTCTAGTGTATGCCCAAGGTCATTAGAAAACGGGCTTAGAAAAGAGATAATCTAGGTCGATTGATTAGTGAAAAACCTAGTAGTTCTTCTTGTGGAAGCGGGGAGCTCGAAGACTCTTCTTTTCAGAGCCCTGTTTTTGGAAACTTCAGTTTTGAGAATCTGTCTCTTTGTGAGGAAAATACCCCTAATACTTCAGCTGTGCCAGCGATGGCAACTTTGAAAGATTACATGTTCCCAAATAGGTCCACCCGAGCTTCGTGCATTAAATTGCCAGCCACTACGGCTAATTCCGAGATAAAACCTAGTATTCTTCAGATTATCCCTATATTCTTAGGGAAAGATGATGAGAACTCTTATTCTCATATTAGAGACTTTGAGGAAATTTGTGGGACAATTAGAATAAAAGACCTTACTGATGAAGTCTTGAAACTTAAGATGTTTCCCTTTTCCTTGAGATATAAATCCAAGACCTAGATGAACAACCTACCATCTGAATCCATTAAAACATGGAAGGAACTTATTGCTGCTTTCTATATGAAATTCTACCCTAAGCATAAAACTGCATCTGTTAGGCGGAAAATTAGTGCTAGTGTGCAACAAGAGGGAGAGTCTCTTTATAGGTTTTTAGAGATATTCAATGATCTCCTATCCCAATGTCCTCACCATGTATTTGATAAGATGAAACTCGTAGAGATTATTTATGATGGTTTAGACTATTCAACCAAAGTCATGGTCGAGTCTATGTGCGCTGGTGAGTTCAGTAGTAAAAGTGTTGATGATGCTTTTACCTTCTTAGGAGCTGTCGCTGAAAAATCCCAACAATGGGAGTCTTATGTTGAACCCCCCAAAGACTCTTGGTCAATAAAAGTAGCACCAATGTGGTAGATACAAGCTTCGGGTCAGATGCTAAGTTTGTTGCTTTGTCTAGAAGGTTAGAAGCTTTGGAATTGAATCATCCTAAACATAGGTCTCTTGTTGAACCTGATGATAGGTTTAGAGCCTCTCAAGTGTCTAGTTGTGGAGTATAACTCAATAACTTGTTTTGGGAAGATCAGGTTAGTGAAGAGCAATCCCATGATGTCTATAACAATGCTAGGTTTGAGAACCGTCAAAAGTTTGACCCATACTCAGAGACTTACAACCCTGGTTGGAGAACCATCCTAATTTTTATTGGTCTAAGAGTCAGAATCAAGGAAAGTCTAGTAATTCTCAGCCTCCCCCAGGTTTTGGTTATGCTAAGAACTCTTCAGGTCAACCCCAGTTTCAGAATGATAAAAGGATCTCCACCTTAGAAGAAACCCTTACTATGTTAGCAAAGAACCATGAGATGTTATCAAAGAACCACTATGGTTTTCAAGAAGAAACCATGCAGAATTTTTAGAATAATTCCCAGTCTCTTGCTAAATTAGAACTTCAAGTTGGCCAAATAGCTGAGTTTCTTAGTGAAAGAGAAGATGGAAGGTTCCCTAGTCAAACTGATCCTAACCCTAAAGGATAGAAATCGTACAATCATGTGACTTCTATTACAACCCTTAGGAGCGGAAAGAAAGTTGACAATAAGGTTGCCATGCCTGATAGTGAACATGATGTAGTTCACCCTTCTGAGCCAGAAAATGATGAGACTGATAGAGTCTCTAAAGAGACCAATGAGGGTCCGGTTTATCCCGGCTTTGTTCCCAAATCCCCGTTCCCACAACTGCTAGTTCCAACTAAGAGGGAGTCCAACTTTAATGATATATTGGAGGTTTTTAATCAGGTTACTATCAACCTCCCATTGTTAGATGAGATTCAGCAGATTCCCGCTTATGCCAAGTTTCTTATGTGTACGCAAAAGCGAAAACTTAGTGTCCAGAAGAAAGCCTTCCTAGCTAGTCATGTGAGTTCTATTATTCAGAATACCACTACTCCTAAGTATGAAGACCCATGGTCCCCTACTATTTCTTGCACAATAGGTAAATACCGTGTCGAGAAAGCTTTACTTGACTTAGGAGCCAGTGTGAACTTACTCCCATACCATGTGTACCTTAAGCTAGGACTTGGTTAGATGAAACCTACCCAGATGACACTTCAGTTAGCTTATAGGTCCGTTTAAATTCCTCGTGGGGTGATCTAGGATGTTCTTATTGAGGTCGACAAGTTTATATATCCGGGTGGATTTTGTTATCCTATATACCCAACCTGTCCCTGACCCAGAGAACCAAATACCAGTGATTTTAGGTCGCCCGTTTTCAGCTACATCAAATGCGATCATTAATTGTTGAAATGGTATTATGAATTTGTCTTTTGGTAATATGACTATTGAGCTGAACATTTTTAATATTAGTAAGCTACCCTCTAAACTAGATAATTCAAGCATAGAAGAGGTGAACATGATAGGAACATTAGTCGAGGAGTCATTACCAAACTCTTTGTTAGAAGATCCATTAGAGAAATGACTAGCCCACTTTGGGATTGATTTTGATGATGACGATGTGATTAATGAGGTGAATGCTTTGTTAGATTCAACCCCTTTGATAGACACTAGTAATGGCTGGAAACCTAAGTTCGAACCTCTACCCGTTTCTAAGTCTACCCTAGTTCCTTCGTTAGAAAAGCCTCCTAAGTTGGACCTTTAACCATTACCAGATACCCTGAAGTATGTGTTTTTAGTCCCATCTGAAACTTTACCTGTGATTATAGCATCCGACTTGGATAGTGATCAGGAAAGTAGGCTAGTGACCGTCCTTCAAAATAACAAGGAAGCTTTAGGGTGGACCATATCAGACATTAAGGGTATAAGTCCTACTGATTGTATGCATAATATCTATTTAGAGAGTGACACGAAACCTTCTAGGGAGATGCAACGTCGACTGAACCCTAATATGAAAGAAGTAGTTAGAACCGAGGTTCTTAAGCTGTTAGATGCAGGCATTATCTACCCCATTTCAGACAGTAAGTGTGTCAGCCCCGTTCAGGTTGTTCCCAAGAAATCCGGTATTACTGTAGTACAGAATAATAACAATGAGTTAATCCCAACCCGGGTGACCATGGGTTGGCGTGTATGTATTGACTATAGGAAATTGAACAAGGTCACTAGGAATGACCACTTTACCATTCCCTTCATCGACCAAATGCTAGAGAGATTAGCTGGACGCAGCCATTATTGCTTTTTAGATGGATACTACGATTATAATCAGGTTGTCATAGCCCCAAAAGACCAACAGAAAACCACTTTTCCCTGTCCCTTTGGTACCTTTGCGTATAGACACATGCCTTTTGGGCTATGTGATGCCCCTGCGACCTTTCAGCGTTGTATGATGAGCATATTTTCTGACATGGCAGAACGGTTCTTAGAGGTCTTTATGGATGATTTTTCAATGTTTGGTTCGTCTTTCGATGAGTGCTTGCATCATTTGTCATTAGTTTTGACTAGGTGTAAGTAAAAGAATTTAGTGCTTAATTGGGAGAAATGTCACTTCATGGTTTGTTCAGGAATTGTTCTAGGGAATATCGTATCTTTGAAGGGTATAGAGATAGATAGAGCCAAAGTTGACTTTATTGAAACTTTACAGGTTCCAAAAATCGTAAGAGATATTAGTTCATTCTTAGGGCATGCAGGTTTTTATCATCGATTAATTAAGGATTTTAGCTTGATTTCTAGACCTCTTTGCAATTTTCTTGCAAAAGATGTTAAGTTTGTCTTTGATGATGCTTGTTTAAAGGCTTTTGAGAAGCTTAATACTTTACTCACTACCGCCCCCATAGTCCAGGAACCCAACTGGAACCTACCCTTTGAAATCATGTGTGATGCTTCAGATTATGCTATTGGTGTTGTGCTAGGTCAGCGAGAAAACAAATTACTTCATGTGATTTACTATGCTAGCAAAACTCCGAATGATGCCCAGTTGAATTATACCACTACCGAGAAGGAAATGTTAGCCATTGTGTTTGTCTTAGACAAGTTTAGACCCTTCTCTTAGGTTCTAAGATCGTAATATATAATGATCATGCTGCTTTGAAATATCTTCTGTCTAAAAAGGATTCGAAACCTATATTGATTAGGTGGATCCTTTTGTTGCAAGAGTTTTCTCCAGACATTAGAGACAAAAAGGGTGCCGAAAATGTAGTAGCAGACCACTTGTCTAGGCTAGTTGTTGAATCCCCTGTTGATTCCCTTCCTATAAGGGATGTCTTTCCTGATGAACAACTGTTCTTTGTTACCCAATTACCTTGGTATGCAAATATAGTGAACTATCTTGTTACTGGTCGAATGCCCCAACATTGGGGTAAACAAGATCGTTATAGGTTTTTAGCCGAGGTGAAGCACTTCTTTTGGGATGATCCTTATTTGTTTAAGTATTGTCCAGTCCAGATTATTAGGAGATGTATACCTGAGAGTGACCAGTCCAGTATTATTTCCTTTTGTCATGATCATGCTTGTGGGGGTCACTTTAGTGCTAAGAAGAGTGCTGCTAAGATATTGCAGTGTGGATTCTATTGGCCTTCGTTATTTAAAGACTCCCATAGTCACTGTGTTACTTGTGAGCGTTGACAGAAATTAGGAACCATTTCCCGTAGGAACATAATGCCCTTGAACCCGATTCTAATTATTGAGGTCTTTGATGTGCGGGGTATTGACTTTATGGGTCAGTTTCCTAATTCTTTTGGTAATTTTTACATCCTTGTCGTTGTAGACTATGTCTCTAAGTGGATTGAGGCGGTTGCGTGTAAAACCAATGACCATAGGGTTGTGGTTTAGTTCTTTAAAGATAATATACTTACACGTTTTGGTACACCGCGTCCTATAATTAGTGATGGAGGGTCGCACTTTTGTAATGGACCTTTTAGGCTTTTGATGAAGAAATATGGTATTACACATAAGGTAGCTACCCCGTATCATCCACAGACTAGTGGTCAAGTAGAGGTTTCCAATATGGAGATAAAACGTATATTAGAGAAAATAGTTAATCCTAATCGGAAAGACTGGTCGTCTAGGTTTACTGATGCCTTATGGGATTACTGTACTGCGTTTAAGACCCCCATTGGAATGTCACCTTATCGACTTGTGTATGCCAAGGCATGTCACTTACCTGTTGAGTTAGAACATAGAGCATATTGGGATGTTAAGCAGCTAAATTTTTCACGCGACAAGGCATGATCCCATAGGAAACTCCATCTCAATGAGTTGGAAGAAATTCGTAGAGATGCATACGATAGTGCTAAGGAGTGTAAGAACAAAATGAAACTTGTGCATGATAAGAATATTTTAAGAAAGTCATTTTCTCCAGGTCAAAAAGTTCTTCTGTATGATACCCGCTTGCATCTTTTCCTTGGGAAGTTACGTTCTCGGTGGACGGGTCCTTTTATTGTTCGCACTGTCTTTCCTCATGGAGTTGTTGAGATCGAGACACCGGATGGTAGTAGTTCTTTGAAGGTTAACGGTCAGAGATTGAAATCCTTTTTAGAGCCCTTTCCTACAGGTGATGTTTAGGAGGTCCCTCTGAAGGACCATGTGTACCCTTGATTGACTATCGAGGCGATTGTATGTTGTATATTAGTTTTTGATTTCTCTCTTCACCTAGGTACTATCTTTCTGACTTCTCTCTTTACTGATTCTTCATGTTACTTTACTTTTTGGTATTGCTCTTTCATTAGAAACATTGAGGACAATGTTATATTTAAGTTTGGGGGTGGGGAAGAAACTTTTTGTTAGCTTTTAGTTGCAATAAATAAACTCCAGAGCCTAGAAATTTATGCTTATTAAGGTTGGCACTAACCAATCTAAGTGGATGTGAACATCTTGGTTGTAGGAGTTGAGGAACCAATCTGATTAGATGGAAACATCTAAAGAGTCTATTCATAAAAGCACAGAGCTCGGGTGTTAGAATTAAAAGAAAAAACATGGTAGTTTCGCCATATCTCGTTGAATCCTAATCCCTTCTGTTTTTATTTCTTAAGTGATTGGGTGGGGAACACGATTCAAGTTGTTACCATTACTAGGTGAAATAGAGTGATTGAGATACAAAATGAAAAATTGAGACCAGACCATCAGACCAAACGGAATAAATTCAATAAAGTCGACCACTGGTGCCCTTGTATATGCCAGTTGTGTTGACCTAGAGTTAGGTGTATCGACCACTGGTCCTGTATATGCCAGTTGTGTTGATATTAGTCAGACCGGTATCTCAGTCCATTAGGATAGGTTCATCTTGGCAGAGGCCTTCAGATAGATATGGGAAACACCGTCCACTTTAAACCATCATTTTTCTCTACATCCATCTTCTTAATCTTTCCATGTGATTGGTTGACTCCGGTTAAGATGTACATAAACTATCCGAGTAGAGATCTGTCATTTATATATGAATTTTAGTATGCTTGAGTGTAAACTCGTGTACAACAATTGGAATTTCGCATTAGGGTACTTCCTCCTATAGTCAATGTTTGTATGCCAACCAAGGAGATTCTTTAGTGCCTTCCTTCTAAGTGTAGTCATTTTTATTTTTCTGAATTAGTTTTGCTCGAGGACTAGAAAATAATAAGGTTGGGGGTATTTGATAGACACATTTTTTTGTCTGAATTGTCCTCAGTGTCTCTATTGTTAGTGCTTGATTTTGTACTTATTATGGTGTTTTTATGTTTGTGTAGGTGTTTTTGGAGAAATACGCTTGTGTGGAAAAAGTTGCCCAAAGAGTGCTATTTGGGATCCCAGAAGACACTTGCTATTCGGACTCCCACTTTGGATAAGGGGCATCCCAGTGCTACTCGTACCCCACACCTGGATAGGGGGACGCCACTTCTTCTTCACAAGAAACAGAAAAGTGGCGGGAGTTTATCAGTTTAAAAATTTATTGCGGCGTAACTTCTGGCAGAGAATTTGGAGGGGATTTATTGAGATTCAATGACCGGATTTAATTGATATCAACCGGTTTCAATTAAACAGGGACGGTAATGTGTTTTGTTTCGTCAAAAAAGGGCTAGATTATCGGCTTGATGTAAAACAGGGTCCACCAGAATATCGGGTTTTCAATTTTGTTTTCCGGTGTTTATTGTGATATATACGGTGGATGGACTGAGTATTTCTCTATGTGAACGTGAACATAGCATGTTGGGTGTGTGTCGACATCAGCAGACACTTGAAGAAGGAATAAAATCTTCGCAGAGAAGGAAATTATCCCGTGGAGAATAAAAACAATAATGGAGAAGATACGGGAATTAAAATCGAGTTATGTTGATCCTGTGAGTATATATAGGGTGTTGGGGACTCAGAGAAGGGGGGCGGAGAGTTTGGGAGAGTTTTGAACACCGCAGAGGTGAGAAATTGGAGTTGCAGAGAGTCACCATTTCTGCTGCTGTCCAAGAACACGATGAACAAAAGACCCACAGAGACAGTCGTTTTTCTACAGTAACAACGACAGTTAGGTTTTATCGTTCCCTGTAACAGTTCGGTTTGTAACAAATATAATTTTTATAAACCCGGTTTTAATCATTTTCACCCATTTTCATCATTTGTAAACCCTTTGAGCAGTAAAAATGATTTTTGAGCGTGTTTCCAACATGATGATGAGATAATTCTCCCACAACCAAGGCAATGAGGGAGCTATTTACGCATGAATAATTGGTAACTATTTTATTTTCTCTAATTTATTATTTATAATTCACTCAATCACTTCTTTTGCAGAGTTTTAAATTGTTTGCATATTTTTCTTAATTAGTTGTGATTCAATCTGATAGGTTATACTTTGTTTAGTCAATTGATAATCTATGCTTAGGGAATACAATTAATATTTGAGAATTTTCCTGATTATTTGTGAGCTAAGAAATAAGGGACTTAAAAGATAATTAGAGTTTGTGGTTATTTACCACATTCATTCATGTGTAATAGTGGAATCAGTGTCTTGGTTATTTTTAATATCTTGAAATCAATTTTGCAATAAGTTTTTTTTATTTTTTAAGTTTTATAAGTCTAAAATCTATTGCTTTCACAAGTCTCAACGAACCTATTTCTATAACAACTCAATTGAAAATCACATCAAAATCTAGCAAATATTTTCTGAGTGTTGTATCCTCCTGACCTGAACTTGTTGTTCGGTGGAAATAGGTAAGACCTATTTATATAAGTCGAAGTAAAACGTACTCTGGTCTCGTAAGAAATGGAAAATGGATGAGTAAATGGGAGGAGGTGGTAACCGGTAATGCCTGGAATTGATGTTCCATAAAAGAAAGTGTTTCACCATTACTCCCTGTATTTACTAACCACCCCATCCTTATGAAACTGTCTTATAACGGGCGTAGTGTACGCCGGACGCTATAAACCGCCAAACAAATACCCAATGAGCATCCCCCAATTTGTGACATGTGTTGATGTCTCGAGTGTTTTCGTGGAAAACATGTAGCATGTTGTTGTTCGGAAAGTTGAGCTTGGGAGACTTGCCGGCTCGATGGTGACCTTCGACATTCGAGATTTTGCATCTTGAGAGGAAGGGTAGCCGTTGATTATTGCAACCCTTCGTTTGGTAGCCAGTGGCATGAAAGCATGGCCGGTACAGTTTTAAATATCCTAGTTTAAGCGCGGCCAAAAGTTAGGGTTTTTCCTTGTTTGGGCGTGACCAAATTAGGTCTTGGCGTTGGGCCAGAGATTGCCATGCGTTAGCTGGTAACCTTGGACGGCTAAGATCTGCATCTTAGATGGAAAAGTGGCGGCTGATCTTAGCAAGCCTTTGTTTTGGTAGCCGCATAGGGAAGGCCGGCATGGTATGGCACGTTGGCACACGTGGCATGGCTGGCATGCCTTGGCGCGGTTTGGGCGTGGCCAAAACAAAGGTTTTGTTGTTGGGCCAAAGGTTACCATGCGTTGTTTAGCGACCTTGGACGGATAAAATTTGCATCTTAGATGGAAGGATGGCCGTTGATCTTCGCCAGCCTTTGTTTTGGTAACCGCATAGAGAAGGCCGACATGGTATGGTGTGGTAAGGTGGCTGGAATGCCATTGGAACATGGGGCATGTCCGGCATGCCTTGGCCCGGTTTGGGCGTGAACAAAACTAGGGTTTTGGGCCAAAGGTTATCATGCGTTGGTTGGCGACCTTGGACGTCTAAGATTTGCATCTTAGATGGAAGGATGGGCGTTGATCGTCGCAAGCCTTTGTTTTGGTAACCGCATAGGGAAGGCCGACATGGTATGGCGCGGAAAGGTGTCTAGCATGCAATTGGCACATGTGGCATGGCCGGCATGCCTTCGCGAGGTTTGGGCGTGACCAAAACTAGGGTTTTGGCATTGGGCCAAAGGTTACCATGTGTTGGTTGGTGACCTTGGACGGCTGAGATTTGCATCTAAGATGGAAGGGTGGCCGTTGATTGTCGCACGCCTTCGTTTTGGAGGCCGTGAAGGGAAGGCCGGCATGGCATGGTTTAGGCGCGGCTTCCGCAGTGCTTCAAATTAGGAAAGATATTCCAGGCTTGGTTTCTTTTATTTCTAGATGGTGTCCGGACAGTCACACGGCCACATGCAGGTGGGGTGAAATGACTATCTTTTTAGAGAGCGTGGCCGTCTTGCTGAACCATCCCGTAATAGGAAACCTTGATGTCAAGTTGTCTGCAGGTGAAGAAGAAATGTGCGTCGTTCTGGTTGCGAAATCAAAAGGATTCGTTCGGAAAGAAAACGAGACGAGGTGCTTCTATGGCTGGTGGGTGTCTCAATGGTTTCCTGATGAGTTGGAGCCAAATCAGAAAAATAGTACACTTCATGTCACAGCGTTCTTGGCTCTTTGGTTATCCAGAGATATTTTCGATGACGGCTCTGGTAAGAAGGAGATAAGACAGGAACTTATCAAGTTTTTCGTAAAATTGGAAAAAGGTGGCGTTCTCCCTATTGGCGGCTTGTTTCTTGGTTCTCTGTACACACACTTGGATCATCTGGTCGCGGACATGTGCGCTTCAAATGGCTACATGAAAGTGGATTCGTATATTCATACCGCCTTTACCCAAACGCGGTTGTGGGAGCACTTCGAAAGGTATGCTCCAAAACCATTGGCTGTACTTCCCGAGTCTTGGGGTAGTTCTAGGATACTGCGCTGGTCGAATAGGCGCCCAAAGATTGGTTCGAACCTGGTTGGATTCCTTGACAACTCACACACGGTCAATTTTCGTCCATGGGCTCCGGTGCATGCGTCCATAACTCAGATCAATACCTTTGCTCCTGCTCTGAGCATGTCTTTGTGTTCTGATAAAGAGGATATGAGTGTTGGAGAGATGATGTTCATGCGAAGCTGCACGCCCGGTCATGTGTCGTCTTTCTTTCGAGGATCTTGCAAAGCAGTTTCTTACAATATCGATAGGGCGGCTCGGCATATGGGTTTTGACCAAGGGGTCCCACTCGTTCGTCAGCCGGTTGTTCCAGAAGACTCGTTGCCAACTGTTATCGATGCTAGTGTTCTTGTGTCGGGTAAAAGTCTCCCTTTTTCGCTCGCGGAACGAAATCCATCAACAACCTCCAAATATAACATATTTTGGCAGGATGAGTTTCTCGCTATCCATGGATTCGTGAATGATGTGGTAGAAAACCGTCGCGGTAAGCCTTCTCCTGCGGTTTTATCGGAGCACCCACTGTTGAGGAATCCTTCTTCGACCAAGCGAAAATCTGTTATCCCGAATGCAGATAATCCCCAAGTGAAGGAGCGAAGGTCTAAAAGCCGTGCAGACGGTTTCCAGTCAGATTCGACAGCCCTACCGACTTTCAGTTCGTCTAATATTCGGGTACGTATGCTTTTCCTCTTGATTTTAGTTGGATTGTGTATATCCTTGTTTCTTTCTGAGTATCCGTCTTTGTATCTTGCCCAGGGTCTCAGCAGCGTGAACACCTTTACCAAACTTGCAAGTAGTCAGAAAACATCGTTTCTCGAGACGAAGGGTGGCGGTGTTGAGCCTATCCATGGTGATGGGGAACCCGAGAAGATGAAAGTTTAGAGTCTAGTGATGGCGAGAGTAGTTCTTCCGACAGCAGTGTCGAATCTTCCTCTAGTCAGTCTGAAAGAGAATCAGTGAGTCTCTCGCATGTTTTTTCTTCTTTCTTCTCTTCCTTTATCTTTGGAAAATATCTAATCCGTGATATCATAGGGGGAAGCCGTTTCTGAAGATGGCCCTGAGACGGAGACTGGCGGAGATACAGCTTTGTCTCCAACTGTTACAGCCGCATTAGGCGACCTTAAAATGGATGTTGATCGAGATGAAAACGTCGTTGTGACTCAGACAACGGAGAGTACTCCAGTGGCCGCAGGTGCAATTGTCGTTAGGAATCCCTTGTCGGTTGCTGATGCAGTCGCGGGCATCACTTTCAACCCTCCATATCTAGTTGCTCATCCGGATCATGTGTTGATCGGGAAATTTAGCGTGCCAGCTAAACACGCGGCGGTATACACCAGGTATGGGAAAGCTACGGACATATTGCCACGACCAAGAAAATTATTAGTCGATTTTCGTTGGTTAGGCGTGTGAAGGAAGCTTTGTCTTCGATTGACGACATGTGCAATGTGACTGGTAATACTGTTTCTGAGGATGTAGTCTCGAGCTGGAGGTTCCATCGTGACACGTGTGTAAACTTCGAGTTCAATGTTCCTTGGTTCGTTGAAGGTTTCTCTGAGGTTGAAAAGCTACTTGCCAAAACAGTCGAAGGTCCTTCTGCGGATATGGTGAAGAAGCAGGAAGCGAAAGTCGAAAAGTTGTCCAGGAAGCTGAAGTTGAAGAGGGCGGCACTCCAAAGCACGAAAGAGGATTTTGCCAAGAATAGCAAGCCATTGTTGAAAAACTTTCCTTGAACGCATTTCTGTCTTCTAACTTCTTATTTTAGGTTTTTTTTTTTGAAAGGCAAATGAAACGCCTATTTTACGGTTTTGATTTCCTGGATTTTTGGTTTGACAGAAAAATGTTACTTTGAGAGTTTCGGATTATTATTTGGAACGAACTGTTTTTAGAATAACGATGCTTTTTTGGTACGATTGCGAATGGTGCAAACATCCCAGGAAAGCCACTGAATCATGAGCATTGCTTGTCAACAAAGAGCATGAGATGAAACATAACATGGCTATTGGTTTCATTATGCTCGTGAAAACCTGAAGTAGTAAACCATGTATTTTGTCTAGGCAAGACTTACTCAGTTTTTGGATCTTCTGGTGAAAAAGGAATCTCCCGGATGTAAGACCGAGTTTTGTGGGAAACATCGCCGTAACTGTGGAAAGTCCCCAGTCATTCCTTGTCATGTTGCCAATCCCTGGGCGGATCGTTTGCTTCTAACCCCTCGGAAGTCCCCAGTCGCCCCTTGCCGTGTCACGACTGGTAATCGAGCCGCCTAGTAGCTGAGTCGTCGATTCCTGAACGGATCGTTTGATTTTACTATCCTGACGTCTGGGTCGAGGTATGAGATCGAGGATTTAAAATTAACATCGCGACCGAAAGATCAGCCTCCCACTATGGTCGCCAATTGTTTGAGGGTAAAAACGATTTCTGCTGATTTTGGTAATTTCGGGTGTGTGGGTGAGAAATGAGTTTAAACCCTAAACAATGTACTACAAGGGAGTACTTTAGATTCGAGAGATCAATCTGTACAAATCCGGCCTAATCCAAGAAATGGTCGTTCCAGACTTGCTTCGGTGACAAAGTGAAGGAGAAGGGTTGGTTTTGGGGAGGGAAGCGAAGAGAGTGTTGAGACCAGAATAGTTGATTCTGGAAGAGTAAATGTTTCACAACTTGTATCAGAAAGTGGGAAGATAACATATGGAAAGCTAGCAAATATTTTATGAGTGTTGTGTCCTCCTGACCTGAACTTGTTGTTTGGTAGAAATAGGTAAGACCTATTTATACAAGTCGAAGTGAAACGTACTCTGGTCTCGTAAGAAATGTAAAATGGATGAGTAAATGGGAGGATGAGGTACGCGGTAATGCCTGGAATTGATGTTCCATAAAAGAAAGCGTTTCACCATTACTCCCTGTATTTACTGACCGCCTCATCCTTATGACACTGTCTTATAACGGGCGTAGTGTACGCCGCATGCTGTAAACCGCCATAGCCTTTCCAATTCCAGCACACACACACACATTCAATTCAAGAAGAACCTCACAATTTAACCATTTCTCAATCTAACTCATTCACAACCATAATAACTTCTGCATCTCAACCCAACACCACATAAAGACACTAGTTTAGAACAATACTCATTTGCACATACCCCTGCACCTTAAAACAACACCACTGTAACTCAGCTCGACCATTTCATTATCAACATTTCCTTAAAATCTCAGGTCCATTCCATACACACATCCATCTTAGTTCTTAATTCAATAACAACTCAAAACTCAGTAATGAAAGTAAACAAACATTACCAAGTTAGCTAAGAAGAATAAGTTACCTCAAAACAGCTACACTCAGGCAATTGAATTCAATTTCCCCTTCACCTAACTCAATTCATCATCTGACCCCCACACTAACAACAATGATCCACAATCTCCAACACCATCTTAAACTCACAGAAACTCTTCAATAAATTTTGAATCCTCTATTTCAAATTCAATCTCAAAACACAACTCTAACTTTCTCTCTTTGATTAAGTTCCTTGAAGAATCCAACTATTAACTTCAATTCAATAAACCCCTCTATTGATTCAGATTAATTCCCCTTAATAATTTCTCAAATCACGTTCCAAATCAAATTACATACAAACCCTAATTTCATTAATTTATCGAAATGAGATCTTCTTTAAAATCAGAACCTCAAATTAACTTAATAATATTCTTATTTAGGGTATGTTCCTCGAACCCATCCTTGGTTTCATCTTAATCATCACTAATCGAAATTCTAAACAGTTAACTCATAAACCCTAATTACCATTTATTTTCAATTCAACACCAGAGAATATTCAACTCCTCAATTCAATAACAGCCCCTCGGTTTTTCTTCCACCAACTACACTAAATCATCATCAATTCTACATAAACCGCAACTTCAGAAACCCCTAATTTGATTTACAACATCAACTTAATCTTCTTCTTCAGTGTTAATCAACATCATCACCATCAATAACACTTTGTGAATCTTAACAAACTTACTAACAAATCAAACTCATAAATTGATTCTCAATTTTCATCGACAGGAAGAACAAAAGAAGAGAAAAGAATAAAGAGAAAGAATGAAGAAGAAGATAAGAAGAAATAAAAATGAGAATGAGTTAATCTTCTCGAGTGAGGGATAACGCCGACCCAATGTGATGAGTCACCCACTCGCTTAAACACGTGCTTCCACAGGGGTAAATCCCAAAATTACAATTTTACTCTCCGACAACAAATTGCTAAATTATCATCATCCGTTATCCGAATGACACGTTCGAGTAGTCCATTCCGCGTAACTTTCTGAGATCCATCGAATGATACTAGTTTTGTATGTATATCGTTGTTAGATTAATTCCTATTAATTGACGTTCATGTTAAACTAATCGAGTCATTAGCGGTTAAAACGTCTCTTGACTAGTCTAATTGCGTTGACGAGCTCAAGGGTCTTTACAGTTGGCAATCCTTGGCGCGGAGACGTGGCTGGCAAGGTTTTTCATTGGCACGGTGATGCGGCTGGCATGGTTGGCATGCCTTGGCGTGGAGACGTGGATGGCGTGGTTTTCCATTGGCACGGTAGCATGAGAATTAGGGTTTGGCATAGATGATGTCAGTCAATGTTAAGGGTTCTGTCGTGGAACATGACACATACAAAAAGGTACCCTGGTAATTCTTACGTAGGCATGCTGATTGGTCTAATAAATGCGCTAATGGTCATAGTGACGTCATGTCATATGTGCGGTTTTACGATTTTAACCCTAAGCTAAAAACCACCATCAACAACTGCATGAAGATTTCCCTGGCTATTGTACGTCAAAGTGCAATTCAGCATGATTCACCGTGCTTCTGCAATTGAATGCATTTGTTGCAAACACATGGGAATACATTGGAAAGCTGCAATATTAAGTGAAATAAATATTCTAGTAATAATGGTTACAGGCGGTAACAAGTCTATGTTGTCAACCTACCTTCTTTCTCCATATGATTTTATGTACTTCAATATCATTTAGTTTGGCAGTGATCAAGTTTGAGATTGGAACGCAGATGAAAATATATTGATTATAGAGGGTATTGAATTGTATGGGTTAGAATATCATCACTGTTAACTCAATAGGAAGAGATGGAAACCGCAGTTCCTGTATGGATTTTATCTTGAAACTGTTTTGGACAGAAGATAACTTCGTAGATCCAGATCACATGAGAGTCTCAGTTCCAATGTTATGACTGTTGGTATTACTGGAATATCATTCTCTTGGTACTAATACTGGATGAACTGTGGCTTTGGTTTGTGGAATGCAAACGTATGTGCTTAGAAGAGCTTAGTTATTTGGAGAAACTCGCAGACTTGAAAGGAGGAATCACAATACAGAACCTCCAAAATAGATCAAAGATAGCCATGAAGTTTATGTACTTGTTCTATTCTGGGATGCTGGTATCGAAGTTGGTTTTCTCTATCAAACAGTTTGTACTTGGTTGGCAGGAAAAGTGGGAGTAGAAGTTCTTCCTCTGCTCAGGATATGCATATGGTTTATGGCAGTTGTTAAAGTCTGGGCAGTTTGAAGGGGGTTCTAAAGTTGATGAAGTTGAATTCATCAAGCAAATCAGTGGGACAAAAGTGATGGCTATAATGGTTGCAGGATCATATAGTCAAGTTCAGGTATGGATGTACCTTTGAGGTACAAATTTGAACTTAAGGTATATCAGTTGACTTTCAATTTTTGAAAATTGTGATTATAAGTATTTTGTATGTTTCATTACTCGACTAAGTATTTCCAAAGTGATACTTTGAGAGTAATGAAAGTGTTCTAACGAAAATAAAGTTTTATGGTATAGTAATTTTGGAGAATTGGCTTAGAGAATCTATGCTTAAAGTGTTGCAATATAAGGCTCTGGATATGTGTGGATAGGTTGAGAAAGAGATGAAGATGCTTGTGGTTTAGACCACGAAGACCAGAAAGTGACAAAGGTTCTTCATCAGTTTCAATTAAATCAAGGTTTGCTTGTGATTTGTTTTAGATATTGCAAGTGTAAACTTGCCCAAAGGTGATTCACACTAGTGATATTTGAAATGTATCATGTTTATACTAGGTTTAGTTTTCCCTCGTCTATTAAACCCAAAGGTTAAATAGTCAAGTTTAAGGTATGTCATTTTCTTTAAGATATACATTGAACTTCAGTTATAATTATTTGATTCCAGTTTTTGAAAGTTGTGATTAGATATACTGTACTTTTCATTGCTCGACTAAGTGTCGCCAAAGCGATACTTTGAGAGTGTAAAAATTTTGTTTAATGAGAATGAAGTTTTTTCAGTGGTTCAACAGTTTGGGAGGATTAGAGCGGAAAACCTATGTCGAATGCTAGGAAACACAAGGTACTAGTTGTGTATGGCTAATCTAGATAAAGAAATGAAGGTGTTGCTGGTACAGACCATAAAATCAGAGAGGCAAAGTTCATCATTTTTCAGTTAAAGAAAGGTTTGTTTACGATTTTTCCGGATATTACGAGTATGAATTTTGCCCAAAGGTAATTCATATTTGTGATATTTGGAATCAATCACGTTTCCTACTTATTGAATATTGTTTTCGATTAAGCCCAAAGGTTTAATAGGATTGTTGTCTGCTATGCATGAAATGTTGATCTTAAACTTGTAAGGTTAGACTCATTATATCGTAATTTTATTCAAAGGTGAATTTGTGATGATACCGAGTCACGTTTTGAGTTTAAGATGTTTATTTTCGCTTATTACGTAGCAGTTTTGATATTCTTGTACATCATGGTTTACCCAAAGGTGAACTTGTGATGGTATTGAATCTGTACTAATGTTTTATTCATGTGTAGATTAAAGTATATATATCATTGTATGTAACAGAGTTCTGGAAAACAGTGGGAGTATGGCAACATTTATTTTGGGTTACAGAATGTCAGTGGCAGGTTAGTACAGAAAGTCCCCATTGAGATAGCTTGTGATGAATAAGTCTTTTAGGAGACATAGCTCTTTGGGAACAAATAAAGATCTCTTCGGAGATCAAGGTCTTGTTTGAGACACAGATGAAGATCTTTTCGAGTGAGACATAGATTAATTTGTCGGACATACCTCAATTGAGCCAGTTATTCTCTTCGGAGATGTTAAATGTTGACAGACATACCTCAATTGAGTCGGATGAATTTCTTCAGAGATGTTAATATTAATTGTCTCAACAGACATACCTCAATTGAGCCAAATGAATCTCTGAGGATATGTCTCTTTGGAAATGTTTAATGTCTTGTCGGACATATCTCAATTGAGTCAGACGTATACTTGTTATATGTTTTGACGGAAACATGCCTCTTAATTGAGCCAGTAGCGTACTTGTCTCGATGGAAACATATTTTGAAATCATTAAGAAAATCATATATATTGCGGTAAGAGCATATAAAGTTGCGCGGAGAGCATCTAAAGATTGACTCAAGTTTAAGTTTTCTGGTTTAAAAATAAAGTTTAAAGTGCGGTTTATTTTGGCATAAGGTTAAGCCATTTAAAGTGTATGCATAAAGTTTAAAGTCCAGTTTACTTGAGTATAAAATGGCCCGTCTAGATTTATGATTATATAAATGGCGTATGCATCTCTTAAATGGTGTATGGGTCTCTATAGTCGAATCCTAGTTAACTTTTGGACTCAGGTATGCAGTATTCAGTAAAGAGTTTGTTGCTAACCAAAGTGAGAGAATGTTAGACTTAATGTTGGTTTAGAAACAAATCATGTCTGGCTTAAGGTAATTACTGATTAGTTTATGATAATCCAGTTTAGTGTAATGTAGATTGTGGTATGATTATTGCTTTAATTATTCATGTAATCTTGTTTATGGTTAAACTAATATTTCATGAGCTTTCCTATGAGCTGTCTAAAGTAGCCATGAGGTGTCAGTCCAACTCATGATGGAAAGGTTGGAGAGACATGTGGCAAGCATGACTAAGACTCTCTTTTAACCTCACTTTTTTTAAATGGAAATTTTGTTTTTATCCATCAATCTAAGGTGAGGAAATAGAAGTAGATAAAAGTCATGAAACCAAAGGATATTGCTTTCTATTTCCTTGTTGTTAATATGTTTTAAGTATATGCTATATGTAGTGTTACAAGCAATCTAATAAGGTGTTGTTTTTATGTGTTGTAAGAGCATGTTTATACTAGGTTCAGGTTCTGATTTCAGCATGTTGTTGGCTAATATGATATTTAGTGCTAAGCAAAAATTTTAAGGAGCTTAAATTCCAACATTCTACTTCTATTTCCCTAGTTATTTTCATGTTCTCAATTGAGGTATGTTCTTCACCTGTTTTATTTTAAATACCTTTATTGCATATTTTGCAAGAATTGCTCGGGTTTTAGATTGGTAATAGCAAAAGTGGCTTACTTTCATTGTTTAGATGTTTGTTTGTTTATGAATTCCGATTTTAAGTTAAAACTTTTAGCTATCATCATGGTATTGTATGTAAAGCTTGACAACAGCTTCACAATTGTACTTAGTCATCATGATTTAGATACAAAATAATGACGATCATATCTGAAATAGCCTTCAGTCGTCATGGTTATTAATCAAGATCATGACGACTTTACCAAATTCAGTATAATGCGTGTGTTTTCCAAACCATGAATCATCATGGTCTTGTATAATGCAGTCAATCCCGGCTGAGATGGCCGAAATTCCGGTTTTGGCACTCAAGGTAGCGAAATACTTGATTTCTCCAAGACGTAATTTGGCTAGAATTGGCCGCAAATCCTGGTCAAATCTCGGTAGACTCGGCCAGAATTGTCTGAAATTGGCCGGAAATCTTAGTTGATGTTTTTGAAATTCGTATGGGTCTTGAGTTTCTAATATTTTGAATGAAGACTTGTTTCTATTTTTGAAAATTGGTGGTATTCCATCATACCTATAAACAACTACGTGTGAAAAATGTTTGGAGAATGTTAGATATATATATGTACTATATGTATAAGATTCGAAGTATCGGTAGTTAGTCCGAGATTTCACGGAAAATCTTCCCGAGATAAAGTTGCCCCGGTTTTTTCGGTCCCGACCGAGACGGATCGGAATACAAAATTAACTACATTGGTCTAGTATACATTTCGTGACAAATTTTTGTAAATCAATGACTATATCTTTTAAAAATCTACATAATTCGAGAATATGATAAATCAGTATGTTCTGCTTATATACAATGACCATTTTTCATCAAACCAGAAAAAAACTATACGATAAGTCGTCACAGTGTATACCCAAGATCATGACGACATTTCATCTAATCCTTTTAAAATTTTCTTTTTGATGTTTAAAATATTCGAATTTTAGACATATTTTGATTTAATTAAAAAAAATGGTGTATTTAGAAGAGCGCACAATTGGTGTATATGAAAACTAATTGGAGGATATAAGAAAAAGACAAAAGTGGATATACATGTTACATCAGAGTCACCCTATATCCAGGTAATTTAGTGGCTAGTTATAATTAGCTAGCTAAGTTAATAGATTAGTTTGATAGTGATTAGTATAAATCATAATCATTTCACTTGGGTGAGAGTACAAGAATTTTTTTTGAGGTAATCGGAATTTGTTTCAAATGAGTGTTGATGGTGAACAAAGAGATGTCTTTGAGTCTTCTGAACAAGGGTTGTATGTTGAATCTTCAACTAATCTTGCATTCACCATTGTCACACCTGAAAACAGAGTGCCAGCATGGTCTTCATCACTTCCGGCATGGTCTATATCACTAATACAATGTCGGAGACGTAATTTTTTTACTTGTTTTCGTCACTTCTGTCATGGTCTTCATAACTTACTCTCCATCACTTTAGAGATGGTCTTCATCACTAACACAACATCGACGGTGTAAATCGTTTCAATGTGAGAAGCCGGCAGAGAAGGAGAAGAAAATTTGAAAGGGGAGTGATAGATATTTAAGTTTGATTTTAGTTTTTATTTATTTTAAAGGGTATTTTAGTATTTTCGTCCGTAAAAAACACCCCCAATATGTGGGGATATTAATTCACGATTCAGAGGCTTGAGTTTTTTTTTGTTTTTTTTTCTAGGGTAATCAAGGTTTTTTAGCATATCAACAAGGACAATCTAATCATTTCACCGAGGCTAAGTGAGTTGGGTTGGAAATACCCATAAATAAGTGAGTTTTGGGCACCATTCATAAGTGAGTTGGGTTGGAAGTACCCATAAATAAAACCCCAAATAATCTGGGCTAATTATGGTGTCGCCATGTCAGTACCAAAGATTTCCTTCTTTTTTTTGAAAGGTACCAAAGAATTCCTATATAAGTAGCGATCAAATTTTCCTCTTGGCCGCCTCTAAAATATAAGCTTCTTCTCTAAGTTAATGATGAACTCGACAAGTTCAATAATCCGGGACGAAGAAGAACTTAATAAGAAGAAGAATAGATCATCTAAAATCGCTGATGATGATCAATTCAGTTCTCGACGTCCATACCTTCTGTTAGGATTCTAAACCAAACACAAGGAATAAGTAAACAAACTAATCAAGAACCCTAAGATAAACCCTTTGAATTGGGGGTTAGCCACCATCTTAAGATGAGAAAGTACTTGATTTGTATTCATTGTATCCAAATAATCTGCGGACAGGATATTTATAGCTTCAAAGACTTGAGTAATAAGAAAAGAACTAAACTAGTAAACAGAGTTGAACTAATAATAGAAAACTGATAAAGCTAAATGCCGGAAGTAAACCAACGGTGTAATGTTGGTATCACAACATCCGACCCTCCTGGAAAATAGACTTGTCCTCAAGTCTTATTGAAAAGGCGAGGGTACCCAAATATACCTCAAGTTAAAACTTTTCCTACATATAAATCCTTTCTCCGAAAGTGATTGTCTATGGACTGGGTCGAGACAATACAACTAATCGGTTCACACTTCGTGTGATCGTCTATGGATACGAGATCGAGACAATACAACAACGAAGTATGTTTACTTGATACAAAGATTCGGACTTAACCAAACACAATAGGATTTCTTATCAAGTAAATAGGAATTAACGTTTGTGTCATTTACTTTAATTGTAATAAAATAATTATAATGTGGAAAATAAAAGTAAATGACACAGCAAGATTTTGTTGACGAGGAAAACTGCAAATGCAGAAAAACCCCAGAACCTAGTCCAGAATTGAATACTCTCAGGATTAAGCCGCTACACAAAAATTACACTAACTTCGTATAGTTGAGACCAGGTAACTAACCCTATAGTTCACCTAGTTCCGTCTGTATTCCCACACCTCCAACTTATAAATAAGTCAGGTACTTGGATCAATCCCTTTGGTTCGAATTCTAAACAGTAAAGGAATAAGAAATCTGTTTGGTATCAACTCTATTCAACCAAGTGATATGAGTCGGACAAAGGCTCTTCCGTTTATCTCAACATAAACTCCTTCGTCAGGTCTAGATCTATCTTATGTTCAATCACCCAAAGGTAATCGATTAATATTAAGCCAACAAAACCTTTAATCCGAAGAACTGTGTTAATGCCGATCACGCACATAACAGAGTCTGTTAACAATGGATTATTACAAGATCGTCTTTAGACCTAACAACAGCCTAAAGATCCCTGTTGAAACTCTGAACTATTTTGAATGAATCTTATATCAGAAGAGAAGATTCTCAAGAATAAACAAACTAGGTGCAATCAGATTTCAACCTCTGTTAGTCAATCAAATCAATCGACAACAAAGATAAACCGCAATTATCTAGTTTCCCACCAACGGGATGTGATAGAGATTCTCAATCCCAAAGAAGACTTTAAACTGAGCGGCCATAAGAGATTTCACCTAATTAGATTACTCTCCTCTCCGATAGGCGGCTACACCAGTAACAACAACAAAAGAGTAAATTTATTGTTACGAAGGATTAGTTTGCTAGAAATACAAACTTCGTGTATTTATAGACAAGGAAGTTTGGACACCAAGGAATTTCCAAAACCAAAAATATTCTCAATATATTCATTAAAGCACAAATTCGGTTTCCATAATTTCTGTAAATACTCTGTCCAAAAATAACGATCGAAATCTCTCGGAAAATCTAATTAGTAAATGCACATTACTAATTCTGTAATTTCCCTACAAAATGAAATTAATAATCTTAATTAAAAGGTTCTTAACTTACTTACGTTTCAATCATGGGATTCTCTTCCCTTAGCCGTTAATGAATATCTTTGAACAATTATAGAAATAAACATTCACAACACGTGTTCAAAGTTTGTCGACATCTTTACTTTGTAAGTTCTCTTTCACACTTACAACCTTGAAACCGATTTGCCACACTTCCAAACAAGTTTAGAATTGGTTCATCTGACTTTCAAGAACTACGTGATTGATAAAACCAACATCAATCACAATCATGGGTTTAACGGTTCTACCAAAACAAGTTTCGGTTCTACCTCCATGTGAGTACTACGCATAGTCATACTAGCTTCCCAAAGATTCGGTTGACTAGGTACTAGGATCGGTTCCCCACATATATATGGTATCTAACTTATATGTGTTGCACATGTCCATAGGATCGGTTCCCCTTTCTGCTATACCTTGTTGCACCCCATACCAGGATCGGTTCCCCTTGATGTACTGCACCCCTTATAAGGATCGATTCTCTTTCCTTTACTAGGATCGGTTCTCTTTCCCCAAGGTCAGACATAATCCGATCATACCACAAGTGATTACTTAAGATTTGTTTTACTAATAAAAGTGATACCAATACATAAGTCAGGACTTTGTGAATAGTTCTAACAAGAACACAACAAGTTATGAGCGGTTATATTTTATCACACATATTGGTTGTTCATAAGATATGCAATGAATAACAAAACTAATAACTCCTGGAAATTTCCTTTTCGGTTCACAAACAAGTTTATGAACTTACTTCCTTAGCACACATGTAAACATTGTTCCCTAGTATGAAATCCTCACCTCATACCCACACATAATCACAATAGCATTCAAATGATTATGGCGATATCTTATCTACAAAGTTTAATGGTTAAGAAATAAACGTCGTATTGTATTCCTTAATACTATGTATATCTAGAGTTCATATATGCTTCGCAGTTATGTTTTCAATATGCACGACTTGAAAGATACGTTAGGGAATGAAACAGTTCAAGTCAAATATCACTAACCTCAAGTGGAAGGATGATTGTTGTCGTTGTAGCTCCTTGCTTCTTCACATCTTCAAGACTTCGCAATACTTGTAATGTCTCATATCCTAATACTTTCAACTAACCTATACGAAGTTTAACTCTAGTACATAATCAAGCGACCCTTAACATGAGTTTTGATTCACTAAAATATGACAACCAAACGTGGCATACCAACGGTTGGTGGATTAAACTGAGCAATGCTCTAACATCATATGGATAAAAAAATTACAAGAATTCATTACACTTCGCTTGATTCCCGATTCAACAACACAGTAGAACTGCTTACATTCAATCCTTGAAAATACCGTTGTTGACATTATAATAACAAAGCAAATACTCCCCCTAAAGAAGATAGGTAGATATTCAATACGCACGTCTTTGTTATACCCAATATATATGATATGTTACTCCCCCTTAGTCTGTGCTTTCACTCTTTCATTAGATAAAACATTCAAGTACCAATGTTCTTTTCCCTAGCGATGTCAATCAATATAAAATCAATACCAGCATCACCTGTTTACTCCATATATTTCTCCCCCTTTTTGTCACAAAAATGACAAAGAAACGAAAAAATAAAGGACAACACGAAAAGAATCTTACAAATCTCAGAATAGACTTGCAAACCTGTAGAGTTAGGCACGAGGGTTCCACACATCATGTTCTGATAACCACTATCAAAACCGAAACTACAAGTAGTCTTATTTTGGTATGTTACCAAGGAAACAATTGCCCAAAACAATTTTTCCCATTTTAGTTTAGCAAACCAAAAACAACTAATCACATTAGTCCCTTTGCTAAACCGATTGCTCAAAAACAACTGCTTAATTCGATAAGACCAAAATAAAGATAAACTCCATTTTTCTCATAAGGTTCTAATTATCGATAAACTTAGACCTTTCAATTTTAAACAAGCCAAACACTAGGTTAGTTAACTAACATTTCCTTGTTTAGGCATTCGATTAGACTTGAATAACCGAAACCTCACTTTGATAAGACAAACTAAGATCAGAATTAACTTAGTTTCTTATCCGGAATCGAATTGTACTAAACAACTCATCCCATACACATATTATTTCGTTAAGCCATAAATAATTCATACAAACCAAAAATAAATCAACTTGCATAATTATTCACCTCAACCGGAAGCAATTGAAACAACATAGACATTAAAAGCACCGCAATTGCACCGTAATTTTGTAAGCCTAAACAATTGATACCATACAAAATAAAGATAACAATAGTTTTTCCTAACCGGAACCAATTGAATCACACACACATCAATTGTACCGAAATTTTGTTAAGCAAAAGCAATAAATATATGAAAAAATCAGGCTTTTCTTAAATAGGAAAACAATTAACTAACAAGATTGTTACCTCAAATTTCACATCCACTTCTCCAATATGATAGCATCTTCGCCCAGGGAGAATTGATATCTAAATATCACCACGTTGTCATCCTTATGCATAAACAAAAGAATAACAACTCACCTCAACCTTTACCATAGAAAGATTGAAAACCGGTTTTAACAATTGCAAGCAAAAGTTGAAAACCCTCGAAACACATATGATTTTATGCTAAACCAAAACCGATTCAACATATTGTGACTTTTTCACATATTGTTTCTATTAGAACCCCTCATGATCCTTTGATAAAGCCTACCTATTAGGGATAGAACTTAATCCCGTTAAATCAAAAAGTCACCCAAACCATAAGGGTTCACAGTATATGAAATCGAATATTAAGGTAGTAAAACCGAAAACATACATCTCATAAACATACATAGCAATAAGATAAAAGCAATTAAGCACAGGCAATGTAAACCTAGACTATCACAAGAAAAATTACCAATCAAATAATTTTATTCATAATAGACCAATACTATCAATGAAAGAAATCACAAATTGATGTCTATTATACTAGATTAAGTAATACAACAAATAACTTAATTTCTAATGACCTTCTGACATGAGTTTTTCAAAGGTCATCCTCAATTTCCTCAAATTTTTCAGGACCTTCATCAACAGCATCTCCACTGATATCTCGGATTCTGCACACAGTACCTTGGTTATGTTCATAGGCTAAAGCATTAACCTTCCGATTAATATTTCTTGCGTACTCCCTATTACCGTTTCCAAGTTTAATCAGTTTCCTTTGGTTACGGATAACAGTTCTTAGTAATGCTTCTTGTCTGTGATGAGTTTCGATGGTACTGAGGAGGACTTGTCGAAGATTAATAATATCAACCTTAGCATCCAAACTGTTTTGGACAAGGAGATGAGTCATATCATCTTTTTCATTATCGATGTTTTCACAACCAGATTTCTTGAAGGTGTTAACAAGATGTAAATTTTCCTTAGAAGTCATTCCACTCAAGGCTTTCAGAAGTTTTGCTTGAGATTTGGTTTGAGAGTTCATTCTTTTTTATAAGTTCTCTGACACTTTGAGTACTAATACAAGGAATACCTTTAACACATTCCTAATTTAGATATCAGCCATAAATAAATAATTCTGACAAGATTTAAAAATGATTTTCGCATCTAATGTATTACAGCAACACAATTTTTTTATTTTTTTTAAAAGAGATTATCTCCAAAAATCGGTATCAATAGATACTAGCTTATCCTTTTTACACAAGTTGTTGTAAGACAACCTTTCTACCGAACAGATGATTAATATCTTTAAGGTAGATTGTGTAATCTTTCTATGTTGAATAATAGATATTAGTTGGATACCAACTTCCCAGGTATGTGTGCTTACTTACATCCGAGGATTGGGCAAGGTAAGGATGCACACTCCATTGCGGTTAAGCACTGGGATGAGGATAATCCTCATCATACACTTCAGGAGGAGATCTTTCTCCCTTTTGAACATAAACATGTTCTTCTTCATGGATTCCGAACCCATCCATTTTTTTAAGGGAATTGTGAGATACAATAGCCTTAATTACATTTTGCGCCCAGGATGGTATGTTCCTTGAACTTGAACCCGTTTCGTCTAGATCTGCCAGTCGACAGTTTGCTAACGTCTCTTGTTCAAGATATTCTATATGTCCTCTTAAGGTTTTCATTCCTTGTTGGAAAAGTTTTTCTAAAAACTTGTTCATATATACCTCTTGGCATGTTACTGTAAGAAGATTCTCAATAAGGGCCTTATTCCTTAATTGTGAGTGTTCCAGCGAATGAGTAAGGCTTTCACACTCTATAGTCTGTTGACGAACTTCATTGCATAAAGCCAATTTTTGTTTCTCATAATCTATCAGATTATTTTGAAGACTAAGTGTTTCTCGCTTTCCTTCACATATTCTTACATTCATTTGAACAATAAGTTCTTGGATATCATTTAGACTGTCAATGAATTTACCCTTTTCTGAATTTTTTTCAATATGTTTAAAAAAGATTTCCATCATTTTAGCAAATTCAAAACTCGGGCAAACGAGTGAATCGAATCCCTTTTCAGAAGATTTCTCACAATAACTGGAGACGATTCCAAACCATGTTTCTTGAGTTTCGAACTCACCCCTTTTTGATCAGGAACCTGATTCGTAATCAAATTATTAGTCATAGACTTTTTCTTTGATTTTCGAAAAGACTTTCGAGACTAACTTCCATTGGTTTTTCTTGAGATCTTATTCTCATTATCTTGACTTACGTTAACTGAATCACTCATTAGATTCATTCTTATAAGTTGGATCGCACCAAACACAGATTGTTAGATCTTTTCGTGTTTGCCTGCTCTAATACCAATTAAAAAGGCGAGGGTACCCAAATATACCTCAAGCTAAAACTTTTCCTACCTATAAGTCCTTTCTCCGAAAGTGATTGTCTATGGACTGAGTCGAGACACTACAACTAATCGGTTCACACTTCGTGTGATCGTCTCTGGATACGAGATCGAGATAATACAACAACGAAGTATGTTTACTTGATACAAAGGTTCGGACTTAACCAAAGACAATAGGATTGCTTATCAAGTAAATAGGAATTAACGTTTGTGTAATTTACTTTAGTTATAATAAAACAATTATAATGCGGGAAAAAAAAAGTAAATGACACAGCAAGATTTTGTTGATGAGGAAAACTGCAAATGCAGAAAAACCCCGGGACTTAGTCCAGAATTGAATACTCTCAGGATTAAGCCGTTACACAAAATTACACTAACTTCGTATAGTTGAGACCAAGTAACTAACTCTATATTTCACCTAGTTCCGTTTGTATACCCACGCCTCCAACTTATAAATAAGTCACGTACTTGGATCAATCCCTTTGGTTCATATTCCAAACAGTAAAGGAGCAAGAAATATGTTTGATATCAACTTTATTCAACCAAGTGATATGAGTCGGACAAAGGCTCTTCCGTTTATCTCAACATAAACTCCTTCGTCAGGTCTAGATCTATCTTATGTTCAATCACCCAAAGGTAATCGATTAATATTAATCCAACAACACCTTTAATCCGAAGAACCGTGTTGGTGCCGATCTACTCAATTAATCAATCAAATCTACCACAAGGATAAACCGATTATTAATTGGATCCTCTTTTACCGAAGCAAGTATTGTGCACACCAAAGATTGTAAAACCCAAGTCAGATCTTCAATATCTTCTTTTTCTTCAAATCTTCTTAAATCTTCAATAAAAACCTGCACACAATCACCTGAATCTCTTGTGATCAATCACGCACAGAACGGAGTCTGTTAACAATGGATTATCACAAGATCGTCTTTAGACCTAACAACAGTCTAAAGATCCCTGTTGAAAATCTGAACTATTTTGAATGAATCTTATATCAGAAGAGAAGATCCTCAAGAATAAACAAACTAGGTGCAATCAGATTTCAACCTCCGTTAGTCAATCAAATCAATCGAAAACAAAGATAAACCGCAATTATCTAGTTTCCCACCAAAGGGATGTGCTAGAGATTCTCAATCCCAAAGAAGACTTTAAACTGAGCGGACATAAGATATTTCACCTAATTAGATTTCTCTCCTCTCCGATAGGCGGCTACACCAGTAACAACAACAAAAGAGTAAATCTGTTGTTACGAAAGATTAGTTTGCTAGAAAGGAAAACTTCGTGTATTTATAGACAAGGAAGTTTGGACACCAACGAATTTCCAAAACCAAAAATATTCTCAAGATATTCATTAAAGCACAAATTCGGTTTCCATAATTCCTGTAAATGCCCTGTCCAAAAATAACGATCGAAATCTCTCGGAAAATCTAATTAATAAATGCACATTACTAATTCTGTAATTTCCCTACAAAATGAAATTAATAACCTTAATTAAAAGATTCTTAACTTACTTACTTTTCAATCATGGGATTCTCTTCCCTTAGCCGTTAATGAATATCTTTGAACAATTATAGAAATAAACATTCACAACACGTGTTCAAAGTTTGTCGACATCTTTACTTTGTAAGTTCTCTTTCACACTTACAACCTTGAAACCGATTTGCCACACTTCCAAACAAGTTTAGAATTGGTTCATTTGACTTTCAAGAACTATGTGATTGATCAAACCAACATTCAATCACAATCATGGGTTTAACGGTTCTACCAAAACAAGTTTCGGTTCTACCTCCATGTGAGTACTACGCATAGTCACACTAGATTCCCAAAGATTCAGTTGACTAGTAACTAGGATCGGTTCCCCACATATATATGGTATCTAACTTATATGTGTTGCACATGTACATAGGATAGGTTCCCCTTTCTGTTATAAACCTTATTGCACCCGTACAAGGATCGGTTCCCCTTGATGTACTGCACCCCTTACAAGGATCGGTTCCCTTTCCCTTACTAGGATCGGTTCCCTTTCCCCAAGGTCATACATAATCCGATCATACCACAGGTGATTACTTAAGATTGGTTTTACTAATAAAAGTTATACCAATACATATGTCAGGACTTTGTGAATAGTTCTACCAAGAACACAAGAATTGTGAGCGGTTATACTCTATCATACATATTGGTTGTTCATAAGATATGCAATGAATAACAAAACCAATAACTCCTGGAAATTTCCTTTTCGGTTCACAAACAAGTTTATGAACTTATTTCCTTAGAACACATGTAAAAATTGTTCCTTATGATGAAATCCTCACCTCATACCCATATATAATCACAATATATATTCCTTAATACTATGTCTATCTAGAGTTCATATATGCTTCGCAGTTATGTTTTCAATATGCATGACTTGAAAGATACGTTAGGGAATGAAACAGTTCAAGTCAAATATCACTAACCTCAAGTAGAAGGATGATTGTTATCGTTGTAGATCCTTGCTTCTTCACATCTTCAAGACTTCGCAATACTTGTAGTGTCTCATAATACTTTCAAGCTAACCTATACGAATTTTAACTCTAGTACATAATCAAGCGACTCTTAACATGAGTTTTGATTCACTAAAATATGACAACCAAACTTGACATACCAACGCTTGGTTGGGTTCAACCGAGCAATGCTCTAACACTTATATTCTGGAAAACGTGCAATAAAATCGTCAGCGTCTTCCCAAGTTGCTTCATCTGCAGGATGATCCTTCCATTGCACAAGCCATTGAGTACCAGCCTGATTACCTTTCTTGTACATCCGGCGTTGCAAAACTGTAGATGGTTCCCATTTTTCATAGTCTATTACATTTGGTAAAACAGCAACAACATTGACAGCTGCTCCTAGTTTCTTCTTCAACTGAGAAACATGGAAAACCAGATGAATACGGCTGGTTGTAGGAAGCTCTAATTTATAAGCTACAGTTCCAATTTTCTCCAAAACACAAAATGGTCCTTAAAATCGAGGGAGAGCTTCGAAAAAGATTGACTAGCAATAGTCATTTGTCGATATGGTTGAATTCGCAAATAAACCCAATCATTAACTTGAAAGTTGCGTTCTGTCCTACTGGAGTCAGCATATTTCTTCATCCGATCTTGAGCTTCATGCAAGTGAGATTTTAAAAGTTTAAGAGTGTGATCTCTGGCCTGGAGATTAATATCAACATCATGCACTCTTGTAGACCCTGGTAAATATGTCAAGATTGTTGGAGGAGGCCTACTATACAAAGCTTCATACGGAGTCATTTGGATGGCAGTATGAAATCTTGTGTTGTACCACCATTCAGCCCAAGGAATCCATTTAAGCCAATCTTTTGGCTTCATACCAGCAGAACAACGCAAATAGTACTCGAGAGTGCGATTAGTAACTTCAGTCTGACCATCTGATTGTGGATGGTATGTTGTACTATGGCATAGCTGTGTTCCTTGTAAAGAAAAAAATGCAGTCCAAAAATTGCTCATGAATATCGCATCTCTATCACTGATAATACTCCTTGGCATCCCATGAAGACGAACTATCTCTCGTACGAAAACTTCCGCAACTGTGCTAGCATAATAAGGATGATATAAAGCAATGAAATTCACATATTTGGATAGTCAATCAACAACAACCAAAATTGAGTTTTTTCTCTCGGATAAAGGAAACCCATCGACGAAATCTATTAAAATATCAAGTCATATGTCAGCAGGAATGGGTAAAGGATTCAAGAGTCCTAGAGGAGATATCGACTCAGATTTATTTCGTTGGCATATGTCACAATGATTAATGAACTCCTTAATTGAATGTTTCATGCGTCCAATAAATATTATGTTGCAGTCGTTTGTAAGTTCGTAAATAACCTGAATGACCCCCCAATGGTTTTGAATGAAACTCTTGAAGTAACTTGGAGTACCAAGAAGAAGAAGAAAAAACCACAATCCGTTGCTTATATCTTAAAATTCCATCATCATAAGTATAGTTACGTTTGAATCCAGGATTAGTAAGCAAACTAGTAATGAGTGATTCATATTCATCATCCTAATGATATTTTTTGACAATATCATGCACACCGGAGAAAATAGGTGTTGAGAGTGAAGTGAACCGAGGACTGGAAAGACGAGATAAAGCATCAGCAGCCATATTTTCTTTGCCATGACGAAAACAATCTCATAATCGTATCCCAACAACTTGGATAACCATTTTTGTTGTTCCATGGATGATAATTTTTGATCCAAAAAATACTTTAATCTCCTATGATCTGTGTATATCTTAAAATGTCTCATCATTAAATAAGGCCGCCATTTCTGAACAGAAGACACAACTGCTGACATTTCCTTATCATAAACTGGGAGATTTAAATTCTTTCCAGATAGCGTTTTGTTATAGTAAGCAATAGGTCTGCTAGACTGCATTAATACATCACCTAAACCACCACCAGATGCATCACATTCAAGATAAAATTCCTTGGTAAAATCTGGTAGTGTTAACACAGGAGTTGTAGTAAGAGCATGTTGCAATAATTGGAATGAGGATGTAGCAGCATCATTCCAAACAAAAGCAACTTTTTTTAATAAGTGAGTTAAGGGTTTACTGATAGTGCCAAAATCCTTAAAAGATTTACGATAATAACCGGCTAGACCAAGAAATGACCTGAGCTCTTTAATTGTGCTAGGAATGGGCCAAGAGAAAATACTCTTGATTTTATCATCTTCAACTGAAAACCCATTCGATGAGATAACATGTCCGAGATAACCCACAGAGGATTGAGCAAATGTGCATTTAGACTCTTTCACGAACAATTGGTTGGAATGTAAAATATCAAACACAATAGACAAATGCTTGAGATGCTCAGAAAAACTGTTACTGTATACCAATATGTCATAAAAAAAAACGAGCACAAACCTGCGTAAATGAAGTATGAATATATCGTTCATCAAGCTTTAAAATGTAGCTGGAGCATTTGAAAATCCAAAAGGCATGACCAAGAACTCATAATGGCCATCGTGTGTCCGAAAAGCAGTCTTAGAAATATCTGGCTCAAAAAGACGAATCTGATAATAACCAGATCGTAAATCCAGCTTTGTAAAGAAGCGTGCACTGTGTAACTCATCCAAGAGTTCATCAACCATAGGAATAGAAAACCGATCCTTGATAGTAATTTTATTTAATGCATGATAGTCCACACACATTCTCCAAGTACCATCCTTTTTACGGACCATTAAAATTGGAGACGAGAAGGGACTGAAACTGGGACAAATTAATCCAGCTTCTTTTAACTCATCAACTATCTTTTCAATCTCATTCTTCTGAAAATGAGGGTACCTATATGTTCGAACATTAACCGGAGAAGAATCATCTAGTAAAGGAATGTGGTGGTCATGTTGTCGTGAAGGTGGTAATGAATCAGGAAACTGAAATATGTCCGAATATCTTGATAATAAATGTTGAATTTCAGGTGGCTGCTCGGCAAGTAAATCCGTTGGTGATGCATTAAATTTAAATAATTGGAACAGAATTTCAAAATGCTCCTTGTTCAATAAACGCTGCATGGGAGAACTACTCATCATCATTACAGTTAGAGCATTGTTACCTACCAAAACAATGTCAGCATCTTGAATGTTGAACTTCATAGTTAAAGCTGTAAAATCCCAAGAGATTTCTCCTAACATACGTAACCATTGGATACCCAAAACGGCATCACAGCCATTGATAGGTAATAGGTGAAAATCAGAAGTAAAATTATAGCCATGTAGTTGAATTGGAATATTATAACAAGATCCTTGAGTACTTATCTGACCACCATCACCAACCGTTACACGTAAGTCAGCATCTGTGGAGCAAATAAGATAGCCACACTGTTTGGCTACCTTTGGATGAAGAAAATTGTTTGTAGAACCCGAGTCAACAAGAATTGTTAAAGCTTGACCTTTAGTAAAACCAGCAATACGCATTGTTCTGGGAAAATGAGTACCCAAAAGAGAATGGTAAATAATCTTGGGCTCGGATTCAACTGGTTCAATATTAGTAGCAGCATGGTTAGTGTCCACAGGTTGCTCAAGAACAACCTCAACTTCAGCATCTATTTCAACAACATCTAAAATAGTCAATCTAGGATTGACACAGACGTGAGTCGGTGTAAAAAGTTTATCACAGTTAAAGCAGAGACCTTGGGCACGTCTTTGTTTTTGTTTATCCAATGAGAGTCGTCTAGCTCCCGGAGGCAAAGAATTATTTTGTACGGAGTAGGTTGAACATTAGTAGCATGCCGGACATGAGGAGGACGATAAGGATTTCTTGGTACAAACCTAGTAGCTTCATATGCCTCTTCCTGGTGAATTGCTTCAGTGAAAGCCTTAGTCAAAGATTATGGTGCAAGAAATTTAACCATACATCCAATATGAGGTTTTATGAGAGAATAAAGAAGCTGATTAAATAATCCTCTGGAAAATCAATAAAATTTAACAATCTTTCAAATTCAGGAATATGTTCCCGCACCGTGCCTTTCTGATCGATTGTGCTAATGGCTAGTCGAGCATCAACAAACTTCGCAGGAGCAAACCGAGCACGAACATGAGAACAAAATTCTTCCCATGTAATTATCGTGACCTTGGCTTGTTTCCAACGATACCATAAGTTAGCATCACCTTTCAAATTAACAACATCGATAGTAATATTTAGAGGATCATCAGCTGTATGCACCGAAAAATATTGATCAGCGTTGAAATTCCAGCCATCAAGATCTTCTCCGTCAAAGTAAGGGAACTTAAGGTTAATGACACTTGCTGTGGCATGCGGAGGCGGAGGTGGATGATTTGGGATAAGATTGCGACCATTACCATTATTATGGTCATCAGATATCTGAGGAAGAAATTCAGTGAAAACCGTTCGCAGCGAATTAGTGAGCTCTGTGTTTAAATTTTGAGTGAGGTGGGTAGTTAAAGCCGTGGATATGCTGGTTGACAAAGTCGTGGACAAAGTGTTCAAAGTTGTTGTCATGCTGTTTGATATAGTAGTTGCTAGGGTTTGATTGTTCTTGGTTAACTCCAGCTCACGATTAACGCGCTTTTCCTCACGTAACTGTCTCTTGTCGATGTTCTTCTTTTTACTCCTTTCTTCGTCCTGATTTTGGATATTGGTCATAGTAGTAATTAGGGTATCAAGTTTCTCTTGCACTTTTTTAAGGTTTTCTGTATAGGAGGCCATCGAGAAGAAGAAAAAAAAAATTGGGTCGAAAAACGGATTGATCTGAACATGCTCTGATCCATGTGTTAGGGTTCTAAACCAAACACAAGGAATAAGTAAGCAAACTAATCAAGAACCCTCAGATAAACCCTTTGAATTGGGGTTATCCACCAGCTTAAGATGAGAAAGTGTTTAAGAAAGCTTGAGTTGTATTCATTGTATCCAAATAAACTGTGGCCATGCTATTTATAGCTTCAAAGCCTTGAGTAAAAAGAAAAGAACTAAACTAGGAAACTGAGTTGAACTAATAATAGAAAACTGATAAAGATAAATGCAGGAAGTAAACCAACGGTGTAGTGTTGGTATCACAACACGTTCCCGATGAACTAATTTTGGAAAATATTGTCATCGGATTATCAGCTCGGGATCTAGACAGATGGAGCTGCTTAAATAAATACTGGTACAAATCAATTCTTCATGATTCAATTTTTGCTTCCTCTCATTTTGATCACAATAAGAACAAGTTGAACCTAGTCTTTAACCTCTTTAATGTATTTATGTGCGAGCGGTCTAAATGCTACTTCTTAAGTAACCTCACATGAACTGGTGGGTTATTGCAATGGTTTAGTTTGTATTAAACTAATTAGTAACCCTACTACTGATAGGGGTCAAATTGATATCCTTAACCCTATCAGGAGTGAAACATTTAGCCTCCAATATTTCACTCCTCCTACCAGCAGACATTTATCTCAGGGTTTTTGTTTTGATTCATTGTAGCAACAATATAAGGTTGTAATTATATATACTACTACATCAACAATAACCGGTGAGCAGGAGTTTGTTTGTACGGTCCTTACATTGAGGGTAAGAGGATTTGGAAAAAATAAGGTTTATGTTGAATAAAAATTAATACTAATAAAACGGTTTTTCAAATGATAAAAATACCTTCCAAATTTATTTCTTAGTTTTTGCGGGATAAGTTTTCTATATTTTTGATTTGCACTAGGGTTTTGTATATGATGAACCTCTCATGAATCCGTCCGTAGAGAGAACTTATTCTTCGTCTTCTATGTTTGATACGAGGGTTTAAGTCCTAACGTTTCGTGAGTTTTCCGCTGTCAAGTTCTAGAAGGACGAGGTTTTAATATGCTATTCAAGCTTTGTTAAGATTTTTTTTATCTTGGAGGCAGATGTACCCGTAGGGCTATAGTATCATCTTTTTAAGAGTATAGTCGGGCATTCTTGTCTTAAGGACAAGATGTTGAACATGTGACTCAATCTACCATTACCAGTTTCTTCTGTCTATGGTGTTTAACAGGGATGTTCAAGTCATCAATAATTGAATCGGAGACGACACAAAAATCATATAAGTGGCTCTTATATTAATTAGTTATTTGATATATCGTGAGTTTTAATTGTTATTCCCCAACAATCTTAAGACAAGAAATATTCATAATAACAATTAAAATTGCGGAATTGGGTTTAATAACTAGGATCTGTAAAGTGGAGTGTTGGTCTTGAGTTTTTATGAATCTAAATTTTTTTTTGGAACCCTAATAAGAAACGATCCTTATCACGTATCTATATCCATTCATTACGGTGACTGTGTATCACCTTATTATCGATTTGTTCGCGATGAATCCATGATTGGTTAGTTTGTACATGGTTTGTAGAATATCTATTTGTAACAGGGAAACATGGAATCAAGTTTATTATCTATGTGAAAGATTGGGTTTATATGCGTTATATAAATTGACTATGAATTAGTATCTAGTCTACAGGGACCAAAAGATTAATTCAAACCATTACTGATATCTCCAAGCATGTGATGTAAAGTGTGTTTTAGAGATTTTTCATCTCTCAGTTCCTTGTTAATCTTGTAACAACACGTGATATTATGAGATATAGTGGAACCTAAAATTTATGTCACGTAGTCGTTTGATACCTGGCTTGTGAGAAATTGTTCTCATACCAATTTGAAAGCTGAAAACGTAAACTTAATTTTTATTGGTTCATTGGATTGGTGTATGTTAAGTTTCTGATCAGTCTCACGATCTAATCAAGTGTTCAATTTTTGATCAGCTGAAAGCTACCGCATGCCTGGTACGTAGTTCACAAGTATATGAACATTTCGACTTGATACTTGAGGGAAGGAGATGACAACAACAAGCTATCATCTGGTCTGATACCTACACGAGGAGTATCAACGTTCCGATTTAATACGCATGCTTAAACGCTGACAGGTGAGTAATGGAATCATCTGGCGTTTGGAGAAACAAGAATCCTTGTTTTCCTTCACTTCTATGGAATCCATTCAGGTAAAAACCTATGGTCGTTCGAATGCCATAGTTAAATTTGGGAATAGGTAAAGTTAGCTGGACTTTACTCAGGTACGAGAAATTTGTTGGATATTTGTAAATTACATCTATCATAATAATATGTGCGAAGCGTCGTAGCTGATTATTGGTGAAATGCTAATATCACAGCTAAGTATTTGATTTCATGGCAACCATTATTTCTTAATGTTTGTCAGAATATGTCAGTAAACTGAACCTCTTGGTTGTTAATGGGTGTTGCTCGATGTTTGATCTCTAGGACAATGTAGTAACTGGTGGGAGTCAGCAGCTTCTGTATCTGCTACTGTGCGCAATGATTTTTAAATTTTCAATTGTCTGCCATGGAATCTGCGTTCGTCTCGGTCGTACTATTTATGTTTTCCATCTGGCTACCATAACATGTTTAGATTTATAGGTTATTAGTGTGTTTATGCTAGTGCCTATTTTTTAGATGTGTGTCTGCTGGAGAGAGAGGTAGCCTCTCCTGCTGTTTGGGGTTCAACTGATACTAAAGGACATCTGAAATGCTGATGACTAGATGCTTAGAGAGACACTAATGATGAGTGGTCCATCAACGATCTAAATTATTTGAAAATGTAAAATAAAGAATTTGTTGAGTCAATAATTCTTGGTGATTTTTTGACTAAATTATATAGATGCAAGTTTACGTAACTTTAAAAGTTTGTCTGGGTAGACGAAGCATTATGCAGTTGTGGAGGACTAATGAACACTTACTTCATTATTTGAATAAACTGAAACGAAGTGTTATGATTTGTAATCTAAAATCACCTTGAAACTATGTCATTACTGGTAATGACAAATATGTGTTTACTAATTATGAGTATAAGTTAGTCAGGTAAACAATTTATTTATGCAAAGATGAGGCGATGGACGCAGGAAAGGGAACACTAGATTGTGTGAAGCAAAGTGCGTTTTTTATCAACAAAATCATGCGAAGGTATTACGAAGCTCGGCGGTATGAGCAAGTCAATATGCAGTTCATTCCCTTCAATAAGCATGCAAAGGTACACCGGAACTCGTTTCAGGTACCATCCTCCATCTAAAGAGATGTCTTTAATTGCATGTTTAGTTTGAGATTGTGTAAATCTTTTCTTGGAGTAAGAATTGATAACTTAAGGTTGATAGTCGCCATACAAGTCTTGTATGTGATTTTCGTTGAAAAAAACTTAGGTTGTACACCTTTATAATGATACTCTTTAGAACAATAACGTTTTATATTGTGCTAAGAATCTCAACTACAGGGGACGAGAGTCATCTTATCATGATTAGTTGTTGTACTTGCTGCCGATCCGCACTTACGCTAAACAAGAGTTAAGCCTTAAATAATGTTTTAAGAGAAGTATTTAAATGTGGGGATAAGATTTATGATCTTTTAATTGGTACATCTCATCTATGGGATGTTTGGGAATTAACAACATTCTGTTTAGAATATTTTGAGAAAATGACCTGGAGGATGTCGATCTTACAAGAGGAACCTAGACATTTTCCCTGGAAAACGTGTTTCGACTCTCTTTGTAATTTTGAAGAAGAGAGGAAGTTAGTATTGAGATTGACTTAGGGAGTCTATTGTTGAAGTCGAACCTTAGACTAATATTGACACTTTATAAACTCGTGTACAATGAATTCTTGACATTAGCGGAGATATGTGACTATTGACCACTTCAGGCAGCGGTGCGCTAGAAAAAAGAAGTAATACTGAGATTACTTTAGCATGTCTTTACAATTCAGGAAAATCACATTACCACATGCATTAAATGGTGTTGTGTAATGATACACAAGTGGATTTTGAGAAGTATCCTTAAAAGGTTGATCAGGTGGTGTAGGGCAAATTACAAGGTTTGGGAAAATATCGAGTATACATGATACAACCTGATTATACATATATGTATGAGCCTAGATACTTAATAGTGCTGAATGTGCCTATTATGATTTTTTGTGATGTGACAAATGAGATATGGTGATATGACAAATATATAAGTGAAAGGTGCGTATATTTTAATATGCAATTATTACATGTTTTACATCCACTACTAATAAATCAGTGTTGTTTAAGATTTGACATGAAACTAATATGCGGTTGACATGGTCTAAAGGATCAGTAAGTAACCAAAAGAAATTTTGAGGATATAGTTTCTGAAAAATGTGTGTAGTGTATGTTGTAAAACAGATGTGCATGTCCGCGTTCACCCTGGGAAATCACAGGGATGCAGTAATTAGAAGACCAGAGATTGGAATGCACGAGGTACATATTTAATTTCAAATATGTGATATATATCGCACTAACCTTAATTTAAAGGAAATTGTAGTTAATGTGCGAGTGAATAGTACATGTACCTTGTATCTACCTTTATATATTTTACAACACCTACGAAATATATGATATTTACGATTTGAGTGAAAGACCAAGTTAGTTGATATGATCTAAAGGATCGAAGGGAATCAGAAGAAACTCTGAAGGAGATGGTTATTGTCAAACTCGATGTGTTTAATGTGTGTTGTAAATGTGCAGTACAGAAGGTGTATACAAATACTCTAGTATCTCAAAAGAGTTACCGGGATGCTCTGATCAGAGACTTGTGATACTTGAGGTACATCTTAAATTGTGTATGTGATGCATATTGTACTAACCTTAAGAGATGTTGTTGTTTCCGGCTATGGGAAAATCTTAGCTTATGTGTGTACCCTCTTAAGGAGTGTCTATCTAAGGAAGTCCTTAAAATAGACATGATGAAATTGATTTTTCGATAAATCAAAGTTCGTGTGCTTTAATTCAAGCACGAGTGGAAGCCGAATGGCTATTAATATGCTTCTTAGAAGATATTCCTCTGTGACCGAAGCATGTGGCCATCATTACAGAAACTCAATTGACTATGCGAGTCTAATGTAAATGAGCAATGACAAAGTCTAGACATACTCATAGAAGGCTAATTCGGTAAGACAACTATACTCTCTAATGAAGTAATTTTAGTTGATTCGTGAAGTCAAAAAGAGAGTCTCAGTAGACATGTGAAGTCAAAAGAGAACCTCATGGACTTAGTGAAGTCAACAGAAAAATTAGTGATCCTTTGACGAAAGGATAATCTAGAGATATAGTTTGTAATTATACATCGAGGGGGATGGGACTTAAGCTCATAAAATAATAACTTGCCATGAAGGATACTCAACCTTGCTGACTGGAGATCCCAAGATCAAGGTTTCAAATGAGACAACTAATTCGTGGTGGGTAAAGGTAAACACTATCAGAGATTTATATTTTCTGTCCCTTCCCTATGGTGTAGATGTGATAGTGTGGCTGCATGTGAAGGATGACTTTTAATAAGCCTTAATGAGTTCTGTAGTTTCAATTTAAGATTGAAGTGGGGTGTAGCAGTGAACACTCTTGATGGAACTCACCTATCTGAATGAGGAAGTGGGTCGCTTCCTATGAGAATATGAGCTGATTCTCTAGAGCATTCTGAGAAACAAGATACGTCCAGGGCCAAACGGACACAACCGCATGAGCTTGGAAGCAACCTTGGAGATATCATGTGTGGTTGTTATCGCGAGTTACACCAAATGTTAGACAGTTCAAGACATCGCGTTCACTAGCTAATAAGTAGTTCCGGTAACCTCTCACTAAGCAAAGGTTCAAGACCTTATGGACACCTATGTCTATTCGTGATATTTCCTGTTTTTCGCGTTTTATCGTATTTTCATTCATGTGGGGGATTGTTGGAAAAAAATAAAGTTTTATGTTGAATAAAAATTAGTACTAATAAAACGGTTTTTCAAATAATAAAAATACCTTCCAAATTTATCTCTTAGTTTTTACGGGATAAGTTTTCCATATATATTTTTGATTTGCACTAGGGTTTTATATATGATGAACCTTTCATGAATCCGTCCTTAGAGAGAACTTATTCTTCGTCTTCTATGTTTGATACGAGGGTTTTAGTCCTAACGTTTCGTGAGTTTTCCGCTGCCAAGTTCTAGAAGGACAAGGTTTGAATGTGCTATTCAAGCTTTGTTAAGATTGTTTTATTTTTGAGGCAGATGTACTCGCAGGGCTATAGCATCATCTTTTTCAGAGTGTAGCCGGCATTCTTGTCTTAAGGACAACATGTTGAATATGTGACTCAATCTATCATTACCAGTTTCTTCTGTCTATGATGTTTAACGGGGATGTTCAAGTCATCAGCAATTGAATCGGAGACGACACAAAAATCATATAAGTGCCTCTTATATTAATTGGTTATTTGATATATTGTCAGTTTTAATTGGTATTCCCCAAAAATAGGAACTAATATCAATTCATGGAGAAAGAATATTACTAGTATTGTTGAGATGTTACCACCACCAGGTTCAACTTCTCCGTTTCCTCGTGGAATGATAGCAAGATCTTCGAGGATTACTCGTAGGTCAGCAACCCTTTGCAGGGGTGATCTTTTTTGGAGGATAACTAATTGTATTGGTAATAATGATAAGGTCGATATGTTTCTCTTGTTCGACATCCATGACAAGAAGATTCGGTTCATTAGTCTACCAACTGAATATAGTACCCCCGAACGACCACGACAACCTGGAATGATCAGCAATGTTTGGTAATTGATCATCACCTTCTGGAGTTTAAAGGATATCTTTGTGTTGCACGTTCTGAGAAGATAATGGTAGGAAGCAGAGGTCATCATCATCGCCGTCATCACCGTCATCATTGTAATGGTGGTAGGAGTAGATTGTGTTGTTGTGGTTTTAAGGTTCATCTGTTTGTATTGAAGGACAAGGTCAACCAAGTATGGATTCAGGTGGAGACTTTCGATCTTCAAATTAAGGAGGGACAAGACTTACTACCAGCGCCCTTCTGTTGTTACTTCGACATTATGCCTGTTACCCCTACTACTACCCGGCCTACTCGTATGTTGAGTTTCAATAATCAGCTGATTTTGTATTGGTCTGATGGGGAATATCTTTTACTCTACAATTTGCAAATGAAATGTATGAAGGTCGTAAAATGCGCTGGTCGTGATGAGGATATTTTTCAAAACAAGATAAAAAATGGAATCCGCCCAGGACGTATAGTTGGCAATGATGAGGATATTAATTTTCCGTACACGGATTATCAGCTGCACGTCCAAGCAGAAAACATCCTTTTTCTGAAATCCTTCATTCCTGAAGGAGAAACTAGGAAATTTCCTAGTTACTGGGATCTTATACAGTCTATGAAGAATGGGGAAAACAAGAAACTTGTAGGTTATCTGGGTACACCTAGAGAATTAGCAAGATTTCATGCTTTCTATTAGTGTAGTTATGTCCTATCATTTCACATCGGCATAGTGGTAGCTTCAGTATTCAAATTGGTAAACTCTTTTGTTATTATTTATTAATTTATTTATCTTTGGATTTTGGCCGTCCGGTCTGATTTTAATCCCTTTTTGCTAATCTGTGACTGTCGAAACTGTGAAGCGAAGGATTTTCTTTGTTTCGGTGGCATCTGCAGTGCCTTAAGTCTTTATATCCAAATTCATGGCTTTTGACATCTTGGATAAATAATTCTGAGTTAATTGAATGTGCCTCCAGAAAATTAAACCCTGTCAACGTATTCTTGCTCTGCAAATTTGCATCAACATTTTGAAACGCGTTTATGCATGGTACGACATATGAAAGCTTCCCTTGAATCGTCCCGTTTCTTGAAATGTGATATGAAAAAACACTAAACTAGTAGTAAATGGAGACGGCTAGCTTCATTAAACCTATTTGGGCATAGGCCCAATTTCACTTGCAAGAATATAACCATTTTTTAGGGACCATGGCTTTTTTGGGGGACCATGGTCTTATTAGGCCAACCTCTCTATACTTATAAGGGGTATCCTAAAGTTAGGTAGATACACATTTACCCTTTACTTTAATTTAAATTAAAACTAACTTAAGAACTATATAAATCTAATCATATACATCTAATCTAAATGAATTTATTAACCAAAAACAGGAGGGGAATCGAAATTTTTTAGCTTTCAAAATAAATAATTATTCCCTTCTTCTTCTCTCTTTCCTTACGTTCCTCATTTGATTGAAAAACCCATCAATCTTTTTAATTTGTTTTTTGATTGGGAAAATTGAATAGAAATCATCAAAATATGGTTTAAATGGAAGTTAAGTGGCATGTTCGGTTATGAATAGTTTTAAAAAAACTAGTTTTGTAACCAAACATTCTGAAACCAAGAACACGAAGAACACTTCGGTTATCACGAATTTAATTTTTTGTAACCGAACTCCGAGTTCGGTTGGTACGCGAAAAATAGTTTTAACCGAACTCCTCATTGAAAACCAATATATTGTGTTCGGTTGGTCCCCAAAAAATTCTAAAACTAGTTAGTAACCGAACTCTACCCATAATACAAAATAATAATAATAATAATAATAAAACCAATGTAACCGAACTGTGTTATTTTTCCCACTATGTTGAGTTATGATTTAACCGAACTTTGCCTACTATGTTCGGTTGGTTCGCAAAAATTTCTAAAACTATCTAGTAACCGAACTCTACCCATATTACAAAAGGAAAAAAAGAATTTCCAATGTAGCTGAACTGTGCTATTTTGCCTACTATGTTGAGTTTCAATTTAACCGAACTTGTCCCACTATGTTCGGTTTGTTCGCAAAAAATCTTGACAAACGGAACTCTTCACTAATTGCATACATGTGGAGTTGAGTTACATTGACCCAAACCTAATTTCTTGGACATGCAGCAGTTGAGCAGAAGACACTGGAGAGTGGAAACATCCACTAATTGCATACATCCACTAGTCACATACTGGCAGAAAAAAATTATACCACGTCCACGAGTCCATTTCTTTAATAAATTCCATGTGATACATCTCCATCACCAGAATCGGTCAATCCATGTATACTAGAGCTAATAATAATACGAGTATTAAACAAAGTAATAATAACCCTACGTTATTAAAGCATGGTGTGGGTATAATTGATGACGGATCTGCAAACAGTGTTCTTCATTTGTTAGTGAGAAAAAACATAATTAATGTCTTATCTTCTAAACAAAGATAACAGATTGCAATCTTCTATCCTCCATACTGCCCACCGAGACAGCTGCCCTGTCATTTCATCCTCCAATTAACAAAAAGTATAATATAAAATCTATAAGAAGCATCCATTTTGCAGCTAGTCGGTTGTCAGATCAATAGATTTTTCACTCACGAGTCACGAATGATGATAATCCGCGCAAGATACAGTAAGAAATATTTACTGCAAATTCGCCATGCAGGACACAGTAAATCTAGTTTGATTTCACCGTTTTTCTTTCGTGCTTCTTGCCAGTACAACTTGAGATTCACATGTGGTGGATTCAAATCATATATCCAACACAAGTTAAAGTGCGATGTGATACTCTATTATTGAGGTGTGAACACATGAATCAAACCTTTGTGTTCAGTTTCGTACATGTAATCATCATCATCATCATCATCATCCACCAAAATGGACCACAGAGTGTTCTTCTATCAATTCAATCTGATTGCAATAACTACAAATTATTGCTTTAAATGGACTACATAAAGATAGATAATCATTCAACTAACAAATGTTTCTGTTACACTCGATAGAAGAAAATGAATCTGACAGCCAAGTAAGTGGGAGCACTGAGCACCAGCTGCATATGGCCAATAAATACCAATAGGTCTACCAAAGGTCTTGTAGGGGTGTCAATGAGCTAGTGACAATTGCCTTATAGGGACAAAATGTACAAATCTTTATGGGTCCCATTCCCCATTACATGACTATTCAAACAGCAAATCTATTGCCGCCTGCAAGTCACCGACGCAGCATTTGTCCTTTCGTTTACTTGTTTTTTCATTCCAGAAGAAATGATCAAATCGATTGATTCTCCTTCTTTAGGCAAATCAGAAATGGATTGAATGAAAAAAAATTTGCTTGTTTTTTCACTCCAGAAGAAATGATCAAATCAATTGATTCTCCTTCTGTAGGCAAATGGGATTGAATGATAATACTTACATTTCTTACACGCATTCGCATTATAAAACGGATTGACATGAACTCTGGTTGATGATTGTTTTTCCACTTACAAAAATTCTTTGTATAATCAGTAAACAAACAATTATTTGCACAAAAATTCTGTTTGTACCGTAATTTGAACAATGAAAATACCCACACTCACATCCAAACTCTAAAGGGACCCCCTACATTTCTCCCAAGGGGCGGGCCCCACCCAATTCCAGCAGCTTTACTCTCCACGATAATCTTTGATGTGTTTTCAAAGTTGTTGTACTAATAAGACTTGTTCAAGACTTGTGAAAGCATATTTTAGACTTAATTTTAAATAAAAATATAGGAAACTTAAATAAAAGTGATATGAAAAATATGGAGAAGACTGGGGTTATGGATTCCACTAATTACCAATATCAAAGTGATTTATATTCTCTAATTATAATTATGCAAATCCTTCATTCAAATTGATTCTAAATATTGCAAAAGTTGATCTTTTAGAAATAACAATTGTAAATCGAAAGTTGATCGAAACAAACACCCATACTAGCTCTGTTAGGACATATCACAACTACCCATGGAGTTTCAGCGATTGAATCGCACAAAAACTCCTCCAAAATCCGATCGAAAAATCTGCCAGTGAAGTGAATATTTTTCCCGCCATTTTTTATTTTTGAAATGTTGAAGATGAAGTGCCCCTATCCTTTTCTGGGGTGCGAATAGCAGATGAGTGTTGAGGATAAATTTGGATGCTGAGGATGAATTTAGGCTACGCATAACCTTGGGTGTCCCTTAACCAAATCTGAGGTCCGTATAGCAAATGTCCTCCAGGGGTCCAAATAGCACTTTTTGAGCAACTTTTTCCACACAAGTGTATTTCTCCAAAAACACCTACACAAACATAAAAACATCATAATAAGTACAAAATCAAGCACTAGCAATACAGACACTGAGGACAATTCAGACACAAAAATGTGTCTATCAAATACCCCCAAACTTATTATTTGCTAGTCCTCGAGCAAATCTAATCTAGAAAATAAAAATGACTACACTTAGCACGTGAAGCAAGCCGTTAAACCACTAGGTGGCCCTAGTGGCGGAGTGTTGTCTCCGGAGGGTTTATCAGAGGTGTACCACAAAACCTTTACTCCAGAACCTAGCTATCTACGCAGAACCTTGGAAAGCACTAAAGAATCTCCTTGGTTGCCATACTCTCATTGACTACAGGAGGAAGTACCCTGATGTGAAATTCCAATTGATGTACACGAGTTTGCACTCAGCATACTAAAATTCATATATAAGTGATAGAGCTCTACTCAGATAGTTTCTGTACATCATAACCGGAGTCAACCAATCACATGGAAAGATTAAGAAGATGGATAAAGATATGGTTAAAAGTGAACGGTGTTTCCCATATCTGTCTGAAGGCCTCTGCCAAGGTGAACCTATCCTAATGGACTGAGATACCGGTCTGACTAATATCAATACAATTGGCATATACAAGGGGACCAGTGGTCGATAAACCTAACTCTAGGTCAACACAACTGGCATATACAAGGGGCACCAGTGGTCGACTTTATTGAATTTATTCCGGTTGGTCTAATGGTCTGGTCTCATTTTTTTTTATTATTTTTTTTTCATCTCAATCACTCTATTCCACCCTAGCAAAGGTAACAACTAGAATCGTGTGCCCCACCAAATCACTTAAAAAAATAAAAACAGAAGGATTAGGATTCAACGAGATATGGCGAAAATACCATGTTTTTTTTAATTCTAACACCTGAGCTCTGTGCTTTTATGAATAGACTCTTTAGATGTATCCATCTAATCAGATTGGTTCCTCAATTCCTATAACCAAAATGTTCCCATCCACTTAGATTGGTTAGTGCCAACCTTAATAAGCATAAATTTCTAGGCTCTGGAGTTTATTTATTGCAACTAAAAGCTAACAAAAAGTTTATTCCCTACCCCCAAACTTAAATCTAACATTGTCCTCAATGTTTCTAATGAAAGAGCAATACCAAACAGTAAAGTAAAATGAGGAATTAGTAAAGAGAGAAGTCGGAAAGATAGTACCTGAAGAGAGAAATCAAAAACTAATATACAACAACATACAATCGCCTCGATGGTCAATCAAGGGTTAACCTTCAAAGAACTACTACCATCCGGTGTCTCGATCTCAACAGCTCCATGAGGAAAGACGGTACGAACAATAAAAGGACCCGTCCACCGAGAACGTAACTTGCCAGGGAAAAGATGCAAGCGGGTATCATACAGAAGAACTTTTTGACCTGGAGAAAATGACTTTCTTAAGATATTTCTATTATGCACAAGTTTCATTTTTTTCTTATACTCCTTAGCACTATCGTGTGCATCTCTACGAATCTCTTCCAACTCATTGAGCTGGAGTTTCCTATGGGCTCCTGCCTTTTCAAGTGAAAAATTTAGCTGCTTAACAGCCCAATAAGCTCTATGTTCTAACTCAGCAGGTAAGTGACATGCCTTTCCATACACGAGTCGATAAGGTGACATTCCAATGAGGGTCTTAAACGCAGTACGGTAAGCTCATAAGGCATCAGTAAGCCTAGACGACCAGTCTTTCCGATTAGGATTAACTGTTTTCTCTAATATACGTTTTATCTCCCTATTGGAAACTTCTACCTGACCACTAGTCTGAGGATGATACGGGGTATCTACCTTATATGTAATACCATATTTCTTCATCAAAAGCCTAAAAGTTCCATTACAAAAGTGCGACCCTCCATCACTAATTATAGCTCGCGGTGTACCAAAACGTGTAAGTATATTATTTATCAAGAACTCAATCACAACCCTATGGTCATTGGTTTTTACAAGCAGCCGCCCCAATCCACTTAGAGACATAGTCTACAGCGACAAGGATGTATAAGTTACCAAAAGAATTAGGAAACGGACTCATAAAGTCAATACCCCACACGTCAAAGACCTCCACAACTAAAATAGGATTCAAGGGCATCATGTTCCTACGGGAAATGGTTCCTAATTTCTGGCAACGTTCACAAGTCACATAGTAACTGTGGGAGTCTTTAAACAACGAAGGCCAATGGAATCCACACTGCAATATCTTAGCAGCAGTTTTCTTAGCACTAAAGTGACCCCCACAAGCATGATCATGACAAAAGGAAATAATACTGGACTGGTAACTCTCAGGTATACATCTCCTAATAATCTGGTCTGGACAATACTTAAACAAATAAGGATCATCCCAAAAGAAGTGCTTAACCTCAGCTAAAAACCTAGAACGATCTTGTTTACCCCAATGTTGGGGCATTCGACCAGTAACAAGATAGTTCACTATATTCGCATACCAAGGTAATTGGGTAACAAAGAACAATTTTTCATCAGGAAAGCTATCCCTTATAGGAAGGGAATCATCAGGGGAACTAACAACTAGCCTAGACAAGTGGTCTGCTACAACATTTTCGGCACCCTTTTTGTCTCTAATGTCTGGATAAAACTCTTGCAACAAAAGGATCCACCTAATAAATCTAGGTTTTGTATCCTTCTTAGACAAAATATATTTCAAAGAAGCATGATCAGTATATATGTTGATCTTAGAACCTAAGAGATAGGGTCTAAACTTGTCTAAGGCAAACACAATGGCTAACAGTTCCTTCTCGGTAGTGGTATAGTTCAACTGGGCATCATTCAGAGTTTTTCTAGCATAGTAAATCACATGAAGTAATTTGTTTTCTCGCTGACCTAGCACAACACCAATAGCATAATCTGAAACATCACACATGATCTCAAAGGGTAGGTTCCAGTTGGGTGCCTGGACTATGGGGGCGGTAGTGAGTAAATTCTTAAGCTTCTCAAAAGCCTCTAAACAAGCATCATCAAAGACAAACTTAACATCTTTTGCAAGCAAATTGCAAAGAGGTCTAGAAATTAGGCTAAAATCCTTAATGAATCGACGATAAAAACCTGCATCCCCCAGGAATGACCTAATATCTCTTACGGTTTTTGGGACCTGTAAAGTCTTAATAAGGTCAACTTTGGCTTTATCTACCTCTATACCCTTAAAAGATACGATATGCCCTAAAACAATTCCTGAACGAACCATGAAGTGACGTTTCTCCCAATTAAGTACTAAATTTTTTTTCCTTACACCTAGTCAACACTGGTGACAAATGATGCAAGCACTCATCGAAAGACGAACCAAACACTGAAAAATCATCCATAAAGACCTCTTAGAACCGTTCTACCATGTCAGAAAATATGCTCATCATGCAGCGCTGAAAAGTCGCAGGGGCATTACAAAGCCCAAAAGGCATGCGTCTATACGCAAAGGTACCAAAGGGACAGGTAAAAGTGGTTTTCTCCTGGTCTTCTGGGGCAATAATGATCTGATTATATCCAGAGTAGCCATCTAAAAAGCAGTAGTGACTATGTCCAACTAATCTCTCTAGCACCTGGTCGATGAAGGGAAGGGGAAAGTGGTCCTTCCTAGTGACCTTGTTCAATTTCCTATAGTCAATACAAACACGCCAACCCGTGGTCACTCGGGTCGGGATTAACTCATTGTTATCATTCTGGACTACAATAATACTGGATTTCTTGGGTACAACCTGAATGGGGATGACCCACTTACTGTCTGAAATGGGGTAGATAATGCCTGCATCTAACAACTTAAGGACCTCGTTTCGAACTACCTCTTTCATATTAGGGTTTAGTCGATGTTGCATCTCCCTAGAAGGTTTGGTATCACTCTCTAAATAGATCTGATGCATATAAACAGTGGGACTTATACCCTTAATGTCAGCTATGGTCCACCCTAAAGCTTCCTTGTTGTTTTGAAGGACGGTTACTAGCCTACTTTCCTGGTCACTATCCAAGACGGAAGAAAAAATCACACGTAAAGTCTCAGACGGGCCTAAAAACCTATATTTCAGGGAATCTGGCAATGGTTTTAGGTCCAACTTAGGAGGCTCTTCTAATGAAGGAACTAGGGTAGACTTAGAAACTGGTAGTGGTTCGACTTTAGGTTTCCATCCATTACTAGTATCTAACAAAGGGGTTGAATCTAACAAAGCATTCACCTCATTAATCACATTATCATCATCAAAATCAATCCCAAAGTGAGCTAGGCATTTCTGTAATGGATCTTCTAACAAAGTGTTTGGTAATGACTCCTCGACTAGTGTTCCTATCATGTTCACCTATTATATGTTCGAGTCATCTAGTTCAGAGGGTATCTTACTAATATTAAAAATGTTCAGCTCAATAGTCATATTACCAAAAGACAATTTCATAATACCATTACGACAGTTAATGATCGCATTGGATGTAGCTTAAAACGGGCGACTTAAAATTACCGGCATCTGGTTCTCTGGGTCAGGAACAGGTTCGATATCTAGGATAACAAAATCCACTGGATAAAAAAACTTGTCAACCTCTATGAGAACATCCTCGATCACACCACTCCTAAGGGTTTTAATAGCATTCACATGATCAGATGGTCTTTCACCTATTTCATTAATTCCTCTAGGGTTGGGTTGAGTATGACTAGGAAACTTACCTCTTTCTCTTATAGACTCATTTATCTGACTAACCTGGGTTTTCAACTCCGAAATAGCCTGAGAGATAGCCTGACCTATTCTCTTATTTTCTTCTAAACCTTGAGAAACAGATTGTTGAAACTGCACAGTGTTACGAGTTAACAAAGCAAGAGACTCTTCTAAGCTCATAATCTTCTTATCCGAAGGGTTCTAAAACTGTGCCGGAGCTGAAGGATTCTTAGTATAGCCAAAACCTGGGGGAACCTGAGCATTACTAGACTGACCTTGATTCTGGCCCTTGGACCAAGAAAGGTTTGGATGGTTTCTCCATCCAGGGTTATAGGTTTCTGAATATGGGTCAAACTTCTGTCGGTTATCAAACCTAGTGTTTTTATAAAAGAGCATTGGCTTGCTCTTCAACAGCATGGCCTTCCCAAAAAGGCTCATTTCTTCCACTACTACCACTAGAATGACCTAATTCTAAGGCTTCTAACCTTTTGGCTATAGATGTTATTTTGGCATCTGACTCATGAGATCCTTCTACCCTACTAACATTTCCTCTACTTAGAAGAATTGTTTTCTGGGGTTCCCTACTATTTTCCCATTTGGGTCTTATCGGCGATTTCATTCAAAAATGTCATCGCTTCATCAACAGTTTTATTCTCAAACCCACCTGTGCGTAAGGACTCAATCATGGTTGTTGTTGAATAATCTAAACCCTCGTAGAGGATCTGAACTAACCTAACCTTCTCCAAACCATGATGAGGACATTGAGATATCAAGTCATTGAACCTTTCTAAGTACCTATATAAAGATTCTCCCTCTTGTTGGGCAAAAATACATATTTGTGTCCTAATAGACGATGTTTTATGCCTAGGGAAAAACTTATGTATAAAGGCAGAAGTAAGTTGGTCATAGGTTTCAATTGACTCAGAGTCCAAACTATACAGCCAAGATTTGGCTTTATCTTTTAAGGAAAAGGGGAATAACCTAAGTTTCAATGCATCATCACTTAGGTTTTTAATTTTCAGAGTACTACAAACTTCCTCAAATTCCCTAACATGAAAATATGGGTTCTCATTCTCCTTACCTAAAAACATTGGGAGCATCTGTAAAGTCCCAGGTTTCAGTTCATAATTTGCCTCGGTTTCAGCTAACTTGATACAAGACGGTCGGGAGGTCCTAGTTGGGTTTAGCAAAGCTTTCAAAGTTGCCATTTCTGGCACTACCAAAGGACTAACAGTACTAGGGGTACTTTCCTCACGAAGTGACAGATTCTCAAAACGGAAGTTTCCAAAAACGAGGCTCTCAAAAGAAGAGTCTTCGAGCTCCCCGCCTTCACAAGAAGAACTACTAGGTTTGTCACTAATCAAACGACCTAGAGTGTTTCTTTTCCAAACCCGTTTAAAAACTTCGGGCATACACTAGAAAAACAAAATCAAAAAGAAAAGTCCTAAAACAGAAGGGATGTTCTATGCATACACAAACAAGGCTGACTCCACCACAGCAAACCTATTGATTTCTAGCAAACAAAAAGCATGATGGCTCCACTTAGATTGTTTCTAAACCAGCTTCTAATCCTTCGAACGGGAATTCGTTACAATTTAAGCAAACCCCGCTGGAATCAATCCGAGTCAAAGTAAGTTGAATAGAGGCGAGGGAAGCTCGATGGAGCTTTGATACCCAAGGACTCACCGGTATTACAAGGCGGCGCAATCACGCATTCAACTTACAGAAACCGTCAAGAACTTCGAAGTATGCTTAAAAGAGTAACCAATATTTTTCGAATGACTTTCCTGTTAAGCTCATTACCCTATCGGTCTCGTTCTAGTCAAAATTTTAGGCTTAGGTTCGCGTTTGGTGTCGTGTTCCTAAGGCGGGCAAGAAGAGAATGGTGATGAAATCCGAACCCTTATCTTGTATGGCCAGTCCTTGCCTTTTACTAGGAAATTAAAGCAGCCGTTTTCAAGTCCTCAACATATATGCATACGAAGGAAGACAATAACTCGCTGACAGGGGATTCGCGAGTGTTTCGACAAACTTACCTCCCGTACCATACGGGGGATGAACCTTTGTAGTCGACTCGGGCCACGACTCCTATGTCATGTACGAACCCGAGGGACCGAGATGATATTGTAATCACCGTCCTTCTTTGCAAACAGTTTATATTTAAACTACCCTTCCGTAGGGTTTAAAAAAATAATGTCCCAAAATTTAAAGTCCAAAGTCCAAAAATATAAAGTGCAAAAGAAAAAGAAAGTCTAAAAAAAAAAAATTTTACAAAAATAAAAATGTCTCTCTTTTTTTTCTCTCTCTTTTTTATAAAATAAAAAAAAAATCTTCTCCTTTCGCTTTGCCTTTCACTCGAATTCTTTAAGTATTCACCAAAAGCTTTGGCAAAATTTTCTTTCGCTCCAAATTCTGAATTCTGTAAGAAAAAGACAAAAACCCAAAAACGTAAAGAAGAGCAAATAAAATAAAATAAACTAAAAAAAAAAAAATCTAAAAACTCTAGCCTACAGACAAGTACGCGTCGTCGGCGCCAAAAAATGATGTGTTTTCAAAGTTGTTGTAGTAATAAGATTCGTTCAAGACTTGTGAAAGCAGATTTTAGACTTAATTTTAAATAAAAATACAGGAAGCTTAAATAAAAGTGATATGAAAAATATGGAGAAGACTGGGGCTATGGATTCCACTAATTACCAATATCAAAGTGATTTATATTCTCTAATTATAATTATGCAAATCCTTCATTCAAATTGATTCTAAATATTGCAAAAGTTGATTTTTTAGAAATAACAATTGTAAATCGAAAGTATGGGACATCAAACCCCTAGGCTAGCATGCTCCATCAATTGAAATAACAATTGTTTAACAAAAACCATCTTTTTCTATTTATTTATCAAGGAAAATAATCATATAATAATTGCATAAATTAAATAAAATAGAGATTACCACGCGAAATAGCTTCCTCCGTCGCCCCAGAGGATGGGTTTAGCTCATCATTGTATAAACTTGCTCAAAGTATTGATTCATGCTCAAAATTTGTTTACAAAGATGAAATGGAGAGGAAATAATGAAAATCGGGTGTTTGCAACGTTTATAATTGTTGCAAAACACTGTTACAAAGAACGATAAAGAAAAATTGTTGTTGTTGTATCTCTGCGACCCTCGTGTGGCTGTCGTTGTCACTGTTGATAAACGACTGCCTCTGATGGTCTTTTGTTCTTCGTGTTCTTCCTAGCAGCAGCAGAAATTTTTTCTCTGCAACACGATCAATCTCCTCTGTTGTTACTCTAAAATCTCCCAAACTCTCTCGAACACTTCTATGTGATCCTAGGAACCTATTTATACCCAGTAGCACCAAGAAATCTCGCTATAACTCAAGATAATTCTCTCTTAACTCGGCCTTGATGAAAAATATTCTGGAAATATTTTCTTCCCTGATTTAGCTTCTCACGCTGTTTCCCCACGCCAAATTACTCTCAACGCATCCAGTCATTGTCCAGAAGTGTTCCAACATGCAGCAACCACGCGAAAATCTCTTGGTCACTCAATCAGGACTCGGAATGGAAAACCAACCCGTGATGCTCTGATTTCATATCTTGGGTTATCTGGCCAAATTTGATCGAAACAAACACCCATACCAGCTCTGTTAGGACATATCACAACTACCCATGAAGTTCCAGCTATTGAATCGCACAAAAACTCCTCCAAAATCCGATCGAAAAATCTGCCAGTGAAGGGAATATTTTTCCCGCATTTTTTTATTTTTGAAATGTTGAAGATGAAGTGCCCCTATCCTTTTCTGGGGTGCGAATAGCAGATGGGTGTTGAGGATGAATTTGGGCTACGCATAACCTTGGGTGTCCCTTAGCCAAATCTGGGGTCCGTATAGCAAATATCTTCAAGGGGTCCAAATAGCACTTTTTGAGCAACTTTTTCCACACAAGTGTATTTCTCCAAAAACACCTACACAAACATAAAAACACCATAATAAGTACAAAATCAAGCAGTAGCAATACAGACGCTGAGGACAATTCAGACACAAAAATGTGTCTATCAATCTTCTTCTCCTTCCTCACCAAAGCTATCATTAGGGCTTCTCTAATTGCCTTCACTTCCGCTTCTTCTGCTGAGTAAAAAATCAGGTTTTTTGATTCCGTAAAGATGAATGATTATTTTGAGTCTCTAAAGATGATACCCATTCCACCATAACTAGTGTTTGGATTCCATGCTCCATCTGTATTAAATTTGGTCCAATTTTCAGCTGAGTCATCTAAGACGGGTTTCCGTGATTAGTTGTTTCCATTGCTACAATTCGATTGATGGGATTCACTATATTAAGGATCATCGTCATCGATTTGGCTCTATCTATAATGGAAAATATCATAGTCCGCACCTGGATATTATATAAGTACAAATGGAAAATAATCCTTAAAGGAAAATAAAAAAATAACATAAATAAAATAAAGGTTTTCTCATTTGTTGATTCGATCTATTGAACATCCAAACCATCTTTATTTCTTTTTTTTTTTTTTGCAGTTTTCCTAGTTAACAAAATTTTATCTGTCAGTATGACTTAATTTACTTCCACATTATATTGTTTATCTTTATAATTAAACTAAATACAGTATTACGTTACTTGGTATAACCGCATAGTTGGTGCGGTCTCGGACTTATACTATATACCAAGATACACCTTGTAAAAGTAATCTTTTGTTGTTACTGTTTCTGTAAAAGTACACAACACAAAGTGTGCCTGTAATAAATTGATACAAAGATCTTACGGTGTACTAGGTACTCATGTTATTTCAAAAGATAAATTTTTGGGTCACTGGCTAGTGAGAAATTTTAAATCACTTGTTACACTTTTGGCCCCAAAACCACCTTTTGCATCACGCCACAAATTTCAGGTCAAACTGTAAATTCTGGGCCAAATGATGGACTTCAAGCCACTTAATAAATTTTGGCTCCAAAGAATAGGGGCATATTCAAGGTCATGATAACATTTTGGCTTAAGTTTTCCTTTTGTATCGTGTAGATTTTTAGGAAGAATATAGATATTAGGTCTAAAGGAAATACGTTGGCCAATGATTTAACTTTCAGAAACTAAGCAAATTTTAGATAGATTTAAAGTTATGGTAATAAATTCATACTTACATGTCACATTTTGGGTAATAAAAACAGTTTAGCGGTCATGATTCAAATATTGATTCACATTCTTTTTGGTTGGCATATTTTAGGTCGTGAGTTATATTTTGGTTCATTGTGGCCTATTTTAAGTCATAGATTTCGACTCATAAATTAATTTAAGGTCATGAAACAAATTTCGAATTAGCCTACACATCTATCGAATAACCAGAAAAAATTTGTATAACAATGACATTCTTTGAGTTAAGCCTTAGACTTTAAAGTTAAACCTCATGGTAAGTGGAAAGTGAAACCCATCTTCTCGAAGTTCGCGTAATTATCACTGACAAGGGGAAATAACCTTGTTTAAATGGATCAACCCATTCTCATAGGCCATAGCTATAAGAAACTACAGCCAGAAAGATTAGATACCGCCCATAGCAAATAAGAAACTACAGCTAAACGGACAACGAAATTATTTGGTTTCATTTTGATATTTCGATCAAAACTAAGATGAATGCCGTTGATTACATAAACTATCGAAATTAATCAATGATAAACAAAAAAATTAAACTACATATTAGAATTAAAATGTAAGATATGTTTAACGTGGTGCAACCAATTTCGCCTGTGTCCACGGGCAAAACCTTGTATAATGAATTATATTATTGATTTTCGGATCTTTCGGAAATAGTTTTACATTATACCTAAGCCGTACTTGAAAAGTTAACTAAACCTCAGAGACTATATAATATCTAACATCTTGTTTGATTAGGTATTATAAATCTCGAAAACATTATATGATCACCTTGGTATCATGTATATATGGATGTAATGTTCCAGTATTTGGCTCGCAGATAACGTTATTTTTTAGGTTGTGTTTGGTACTAGAGAAAAAATAATAATAATCATATTATGGAGAGTATATTCCGTCGAAACATTTTAAGGAGAGGGAAAAAAGAATTTCCACAATATTCCGTCAAATTGAGTTAAAAACAAATTTTAGACCCGTATTCTTAAAAACATAAAGTTCAAAGATGGGTAGGTAAAATTCTAGCTCAATCCAGTAAAATGGTTCTTAATAAAGCAACCTTAGCTAGTATGGCTAGTTATCAGATGGAATGTTATATCCCACCAAAAAAGATTACCAGTAAAATTGATGCTCTTTTAAAAGATTTTTGGTGGGGAAAAGAAACTAATTATAAAGGTTATTACTCAAAATCCTATGTCTGCTTATGTAACCAATTAGTAAGGGAGGTTTAGGGTTTGAAATTCGCATAAACTCAGCCCTCATAACTAAATTAGCTTGGAGACTCTTGACAAAACCTAAGGCTCTTTGGGTGACTCAACTAAAACCTAGATATTTTAGGAAAACCTCAGCTTTTAGAGCAAAAACACCCTCTACAAGTTCATGGATTTGGAAATGCATCAACAAAGGAATTAAGCTAGTAGAACAAAATAGCATTTGGGAAATTGAGGATGAGAATAGCGTTAATATATGGGAGGATAACTGGACACCTAACCTAGTAGGTACTCTTACTCAATTCGGAACAACAACCAACTCTTCATTAACCCTTGTAAAGGATCTTATTGACCCTATTACTATTTTTGATTCATGCATCTTTCCCTTTCTCTATAGCTCAACAAATCTGTAATAGGTAGTAACCTGGTAAACAAAGTAGATTCTCTAAGATGGATTCTCACCAAATCTGGAAAATTTACAGTTAAATCAATGTACAATAAGTTAAATGAGAAAACTATAAATAACTATAACTTAGGCCAACCAGATTCTTTTTGAAACATTTATGGGCTTTAGAAATTTCTCAAAGGATTAAGATTTTCGTTTGGAAATGTTTACAAAATGCAGTTTCTACTAATCTTTAAGAAGGATGTAACTCCTACCTGTACATTTGGTTGTATGGAATCTGAATCCATTGAACATCTCTTCTTACATTGTTCATTTGCTAAAGTTTTTTGGGCCACAGATCCATATCCAGTAGAATTAAACTTCAACATTTCTACTACCTTCTTAGATGTCTGTAAAGAATGGATGGGAAAAGATAACCCAACTATTCCTATAGAAATTATTATGAACTTTTGGTAAACATCAGCAATCCCATAATCAACTAGCTTTAGAAATCCAAAGACACTTGGTGTTCTGACATAAGGATAAATACACAGTTCATACTAGACCAACTAAGGTATGGAAATTCTCTAATAATAAATAGCAAGCTCCAGGAGCAGGTCAAAATAAGATTAACCTTGATACAACTTGGATTTCTGTGGATGTTCCAGCAGGTTTCTCTTTAATTTTCAGAAATGCTGCAGGAAATTTCGAACAAGGAAGAGCAGGACCAATTACAACCTCATCTCCAGAAGAAACAGAAGCTCTAGGGCTCCTACAAACAGCTCAGTGGGCTAATGAGGAAAGCCTCTCAAATTTCAGTGTAGAAGGAAACTGCAAAAATCTTTTTGACTATCTGAATGAGATACCGTCTCAAATTACTTGGCAGAATCAAAATATCGTGGATGAAGTTAGAAGAGAGTTTAGTCTTTGTCAAAACTTTCGGGGTTTCTTTTATGTGCCAAAAACAACAAACAATGTAGCTGATATACTGGCTAAGGAAGCTAAATCTTTTAGAAATATTCTCAACTGGAGAAATGAACATTCATCGTGTATTAAATTTGCTTTAGAAGTAGATAAATTAAACGTTCGGGTTGATCCTAATTGCCCAACGTTCGATGGCTCTACTCAACTAGATGTAAGGGTTACTAACTCCCTAAATTAGTCTTTTGAATGCATTTTGACTTACCCAAAAAAAAAAAAGAAAAGAAGAAACTGTGTTCTTATTAAACTGGCTCATAATTCCATAAAATTGAATTCATAGTATCAAACAAGAAAAAACATGTTATATTCATCCATGGGATTAGGCGTTAACAAACACAGCCTTAGAATTTTTATGTTGGATTTACATGTGGAAGGTCGCTTCATGCGTCGAGAACTCACACTATGAAGGGAGGAGACCACAAAAGATGACAACATCCGTCGTTTCACCCACTCATCCATTCACTAATTTTACCTTTTAAGACTTGTGTCTCTGTCAAGTTCTTGATAGTTGTCTTATTATCATTAAACTAATCTTAATTATGTGTACTTATGTTATACATTAGGGACAATTGCATGCAAGCAAACGGCTTTCTAGACATAACAAAGCCATCTTTTCTGGTCATTTTTTAATCTACTCCCTCCGTTCATACTATGTAGTTGGAGTTTTGAGAATTTGTAGCCCTATTAGATAGGCGGATTTTCAATTTCAAGATGTGTTTTTTCATATATTATCCTTATTTATTATAGATAGTTGTCACCATAATTAAGTTAATGTTTCTAATGCTGAAAATTGTACAAAGGGCAAAACAGGAAAGAGGATGGATATGTATGAAATCAAAGTTTTTTTTATTTTAAGAAAAATCCACTTCTCCGCCTATATATTGGGAACGGAGGGAGTATTTGGTAATAGGTGGTTTCCTAGATGTTTGCACGAATTACACGTCCATTTGGATCTTTGTGGAGATTTGGTAACGAGATACAGCGTTACTGATCTGTATAATCCTGCCACAGTAAGGCATAAAGGCTACACAGCAGCCCTTTTGTTTTTGTCTTCAAAAGAAAGAAAATGGCGCCCTTCGTGTCTTCGAATAGGACGCTTAATCTTATTTTAGAGGTATAAATTTCTATTAAAGCGTTTATGTTTTGGACTGATCGAGTATTTTCCAAAAGTATTACAAACTTTTGAAATAATGCACCTAAACCTAAAAAATACCTAATGGCCTTGCATTTCAGCACCCACTTACTTACTCTCGAATCAGCGGGTTGAGGACAGGACAGACCAACTAGTGCGTTTTACTTTGCTTTCTAATTCAAACAACAATCATTGAGGAGACCTTGCAAAAATGACTTGATCAGTTGATTGACCCATCATGGGTAATTTTTTTTAATCCGAGCTAGCCCTTAGCTATTGCAAGTCGTTTAATAAAATTGCCCATCAAAGTAGAGCCAACGTCTCATCATCAAATCATGTGGACAGGAGTGTGGCCAAGCAGGAAAAAATTGTCAACAACTTGTTGTGTGTGTTTTTGCAGTAGTCATGCATTCGCTTTTGGAAAGACAAGTTAACAGAAGCTATAAACTCTTTCGGCTTCATTAGTTAGTTATAAATGCCTTTGTGATGGTTAAGGGTTGAGACAAACTTATATGGACGTCATGGCTGTTGGAAATTTTGGATTAAACCACAGGATGAAAACAGAAATAGAAAATGGTGTATCCCTGATTTCAAGGCTCTTTCGATTCTTTTAGACAATAATTCGACCTTTCCCAATAAATTTGACGAGTACAAACGTTCTCTCGAATTATGCCTTCAGGATTCAATGAAGCCCTAACACCGTAATCGAATTCAAGGATTGTACTTCCTTGACCCGACCAAGAATCACACTGTATAAGGTTCTGATGATGCTTTTCAGAGAAGAAGAAAACAGATTGTTTTTGATGTATTGGAATGGGAGAACATCTTCGCTACTTATAGTGATATTCATGCATGTTGGTAGTGTCGTTTCATCACCAACAGACGCTTCCAAAAGCCATTAATGGTGGCTTATGGGAAGAGACGCGTCTGTTCAATTTTGAATGGAAACTTCTAGGTTTTACAAAGTAAAACCAGAAAAAAAATTCCACGAGACGCTATCTCGAATTCTGTTAGGGACCGTTGCCCCCTAGATCCCCATAACCTGACCGGTCAGGTCGATCACCGTATAACTCTGCGTAGCGGCAAACCTTGAAAATATCCAACAATGACATCCTTTTATTTGTTTTTTTTTTCCTTCATATGGCCTAAAGGTTGTATCCCGGTATCAGCTTCCTACGCCACCGAAACCTCTTTTAGGAGCTAGCTAGGCCATGATCCTCACGTTTTGAGACCTTCTTCTTGCTACCACTTTTGCTCGAGACTGCTGTTTGCTTTTTATTATGGAGATTGGGATATTCTTTAGGCGCAAAATTATATTCGCTTCGCCAAAGTTAGGATTTGTTGCCCGCACGCACTCGAAATCGAAAGGGTGCGGTGAGGGCCCATCAGGCTTGAAAGTGTTTGCATAAGTTCATGTAAGTTTAATATTTGGTTGTGTCTGATCTGCGGAGTATGTCTCATTGAATTTAGTTCGGATAAATATAGATTGGTGTCCCTGGGTGATGATCCCAGTAATCCGAATTCAAAACTTATTAGTGTCAAATTTGTTACCCTAAACTAAGCACCACGTCCTAAAAGGAGTAAGAAAGTTTAAAATTTAAATGTCACGAGTGCACGACACAAGTTTTTCTTCGGAGCCACACCTCTCCAACCGTACACGTCTAGTTTTATTAATTAACCGCAGAACCCCAAAAACAGTTTCAGAGTACGATTTTTCTCCCACTCACTCGTACAAGTCAATTCAAGTCAACACTGTTAAAGTCTCTTTTTCATTTCCAAAAAGCAGTCTACCAGACCACCAATATCTGGTGTTTCATGACCCACACTTTTACCATGACCCCAGTTATCATCAACATTAATCATCACACCATTCAAAAAATCAACGGTCTCTGAATTGACCAAAGACCCTCAAAGCAGCGTCGGCTACATCCAGTCAGTGTGCCATTAGCTCATCAAAACTCCTCGTAAGTTGTGCTGTAATTTTCATTGTTCACTGATTTTGTCATTTTCCCTCCATTAAAAAACCCCCACAATCTGGCTTTATCAGAAACATACCTACAGCTATCACAATCACCGTTCCTCCATCCATTAAATTTAAATCTATCCATCTCCAGAACTAATTCTTTGTTCTTACTCCACTCATCTTCTCCACCCGCACGAGTAAACCTTTCAGCAGTTTTCTAATACATGAACCCTGAACTGGGGTTCTTAAATTAGTTACTGATAATAAATAAAACAAACACAACCAACGACCACGTTTATTATTCAGTTTTTCGAAAAGTTGTGCATTTAGTTAGTTTTTCTCTCTCTTTCACTCTGTAAAAACTCCTCCTCTTCGGGTTTGATTTATCTCTGTCTCTCTCCATATTCATTACTTCTGTGAATCTTCTTCTGTCTCGAGAACTCCGCACAGAAGAATTTTCTTCGCAAACGTCAAGAAATATTCAATGAATTAATTAATCAAATACTAAGTTCGATGAATCGGTTGAAATCCTCATCTTTTTAGCTTAATTAGTAGTAGTATTTCTCGTCACAAGTTTCGTTGTAGGATAGTAGTAGTAGAAGAAAGGAAATCGGATCTACTGAAAAAAGGAATTCAGTCTTTGAAGCATTCTCTCAGAATCTGGTTGGTTCGTTCTTCCAGGTAAGAAATTCACAACTTTTAATCTTTTCGTGGACTGATTATGTTGGTTCGAGGGTTTTGATGATGTTGTACGTAGATTGTAGCAATGAGTTGAAAATGATCGTGTTCTGTAGTTTCAGAGTAAACATTTCTACTCTATTGACGATGATTGATGAAAGTACAGAAGTGAAACGATTCTGAGTTCTAACTTTTGTTTCTTTTTAACTGGCAAACTTTTTTACACATAATGATGGTTTCAGATTCTGATTCCCCAAAAGATGGTCTTCATGATAATTCTGTGTACAGTGACTGAATTTTGAAATTATCTTCCTTTCAACAAAATTAAATTCATAAAATTCGAATTCAATTTTCATTTTCATTTGATTTCTCATTTTTTGAAGCATTTTGCTTTACTTCTAGATGATAATGATAATACTATCTTCTCCTCACCTTCTTTATATTTTTTTAAAATGGAAAATGAAAATATTTAATTTTGTATGGGGTTTTTTGTGATTAAAATAATGGTTGTTGGTGATCCAACAAGACCCATGGTTTAGAGTACCCTAAAGGGTAAACATCATAGTTGTTAATTACATTATTTAATAATCTATTTCTTGGGTCCCACTTGAAAATAATTGTCTTTTACTATAACAAAAAACAATTTGTTGTTGCTTTACGTGAGGACTCCACTGAATGATAATCCAAATCAATCCCATACTGCAAAATCTTTTAACAGCACCAATTAGTTAGTTGAGTGGAAGAAGGTTAGAAGAAGCTTCATCCTTGGATTTAGTTAGGTCAGTCAGTCAAACATCAGTCACAAATATTTCTTTAAGAGTCGTGATAGAGTCTGACTTAGATTTCAGCTGAGCTTGGATACACCTTAAGAAGTAACTTCTGGCGGCATTAAGTTTAAAAGTCGGATGTTCGATTAGTAACAAAATTTTCCAATAGAATTATCTTTTTGTAAAGCATATTATTTTGCTTCTGATCTGAAAACTACTTTGTTGCCAAACTGGCTATAGGTGAAGAAAAAAAGTTACTGTAAGGTAACTTTGGGTAATAGGGTGTGTGACTTCACTTCCTTCATACTGAGGTTGGTATCTAGTTTGTTGGCATGGGCCTAGTATTTCCCAACACTAAAAGTAAATGGTTTGTGAAGAAAATAGTACCAAGTTTGGAAAAGGATCCTTAGATTCCTGTTAGCAATTATTTTGTATCATTGTATGTTTTTAGTAACAGTGACAAGTTGCTACTGTATCTGATTGATATGTTTCTGGATGGATCCAATTCACCAAGTAATTGCAATTTTTAAAAAGGTATTTTATGTACAGAAATCTGTCACATGAAGTCTGTCTAAACATGTAATCTAGTTTGTTCTTTTTGTGTTTGTGGTTAGAATTGCAAGCTTAGTTTTGCAAAACACTACTAAACACAGTAATTTCTTATCTTCTCTTGTTTTCTTTTTCATCTTTTAGATGCTGCATTGTATGTGATGTGAAGATGCATTTTGTCTTTAGCCGACTGTGGCCGGCTGTCATTTGGGTTTTTAGCTTTTTGGACGGTTTGTTAGCAAAGGTTCTTACTTTATAATTTAGCCATATTGGTTGAACTACAATAGACTAATTGGTGTTGTGAGGGCTCAGTTGAACCTAAATTCTGATTAAGCTTTATTTTCTTATATATATAGTGTAACTGTAGTGTAAGAATAAGTCCTGCGTTGAGGTTAAAAGACAAGTAATATTCCTATCACATGCAACATAAGCATAAATTTGTCACAGCATGTACTTTAATCTCAAACAAATGTTTGGATAGTTTATCTTATAATTAATGGTTTCTTTAAATATGTAAACAGTCTACTAATTTTTTGTTGCAGGTCTTTTCGGTTATCGAATGTGAAGTGATTGTTTCACCATCGTCTTTCGCGATGTCGAAAGGTTCCTCCGTGTTTCGCCGCTCTTTCCTTCTTTTAGCTACCTTTTCATTGCTCTTTCATTTCTCTCTCTCAAAAGTGTTAACCGTTGAAATTCAAGCCCTCTTAGAATTCAAAACACAGTTACAGGATCCCTCAAATTCTTTAGCAACATGGAAAGCAGACTCACCAGATTCTCCATGTGATTTCGAGGGTGTCTCATGTGATTTGAACTCTCGTCGAGTCACAGGGATCTCTCTTGAAAGCAAATCCCTCTCGGGAGAGATATCATCATCTATATGTGTTCTTCAAAATTTGACATCTCTTGTATTGGCTTCAAATTCTTTCTCTGGTGAACTTCCTTCCGAGTTTATCAAATGCAGTAATCTTCAAACTCTCAATCTCACAGAAAATAACCTCAACGGCACAATTCCTGATCTTTCTGCTTTGACAAACTTGGAAGTTCTTGATTTATCTGAGAACTACTTTTCCGGTAAGCTTCCTGATTGGGCTGGGAAGTTAACTGGATTAACTTCATTGAGTTTTGGCCAAAATAACTTTGATGAGGGTGAAATTCCTGAAAACCTTGGAAATTTGAAGAAGTTAACCTATATCGTTTTGGCTGGCTGCAATTTGATTGGTACCATCCCAGACTCGATTTTCCAGCTAAAATCTTTGGGCACATTTGATTTCTCGGCTAACAAGCTGTCAGGGAGTTTCCCCAAAGCCATTACCACATTGCCAAATTTGTACAAGATTGAACTTTATGTGAACAACTTTACAGGAGAAGTCCCATCAGAAATTGCAAGTCTCACCCTTCTCCGCGAATTTGATATTTCTAGGAACCAATTATCTGGAAAATTGCCTGCTGAACTTGGTAACCTGAAGAACTTGGTGGTCTTCCAATTGTATGGTAACAACTTTTCAGGAGAATTTCCTCAAGGTTTTGGAGATTTAAAGCATCTTGAAGTATTCTCCATCTACGGAAACAAATTCACAGGAAAATTTCCAGCAAATTTTGGTCGGTTTTCGCCAATGACCAGCTTAGATATATCTGAGAACAAGTTTTCTGGTGAATTCCCTCAGTACTTATGTGAAAACAGGAAGTTGCAGTACTTGCTTGCTTTGGATAACAACTTCAGTGGGGAACTTTCTGATTCTTATGCGGAATGCAAGACTTTGCTGAGATTAAGAATTAATAAAAATGACTTGTATGGTAGCATTCCAAGTGGGGTCTGGGGATTACCTTCTGCAAATATCATTGATTTCAGTGACAACAGATTTACTGGAGGAATTTCTTCAGAGATTGGTCTGTCTGTGAAGTTGGGTCAGTTGTTTTTGCAAAATAACAAGTTTTCAGGGGAGCTTCCATCTGACATCGGCAAGCTTACTACCTTAGATAGATTAGATGCAAATAAGAATTCTATCTCTGGTAAGATTCCGTCTGAAATAAAAAATCTGAAGAAATTAACGGCATTGCATTTGGAGGAGAATTTATTAACAGGACCTATACCGAAAGAACTCGGTGAGTGTATCAAGTTGGTAGATCTAAATCTTGCTTCAAATTCTCTTACTGGTGACATTCCTTCATCAGTTGCACATATGAGCAGTTTGAATTCCTTAAACTTATCGAGAAACAAGCTTACTGGAGTGATTCCTGGAAATTTAGATACATTGAAGCTGAGTTCGATTGATTTGTCTCATAATCAGTTAACAGGGATAGTTCCTAATGATCTGGTAATGATGGGTGGAGAGCAAGCATTTACTGGTAATGGAGGCCTTTGTATTGACCAGAAATTTGAGAATCAGATTGGTTCTGGATTTAGTGTCTGCAGTGGAAGTCATGATTACAAGAAGCATGCCGCAAATAAGCTTGTGCTGTATTTAATTATAGCGACAGCTTTGGTTATCATATTAGCTGGGCTACTGCTTGTGAGTTACAGGAACTACAAGTACAATGAATCTCGCATGCAAAATGATATAGAAGGTGGAGTTGAAAAAGACCCGTGTTGGAAACTAGAGTCATTCCACCAAACTGAATTCGATGCAGATGAGATTTCTAACTTGGAAGGGGCAACACTGCTAGGCAGTGGAAGTACTGGAAAAGTTTATCGATTAGATTTGAAGAAAAGCGGTGCAACAGTGGCTGTAAAGCAAATATGGAAGGGAAAGGAAGTGAAAGTTTTGACATCTGAAATGGATATTCTTGGAAAGGTTCGACATAAAAATATACTTAAGCTTTATGCTTGTTTGATGAAAGGAGGTTCTCATTTCTTGGTTCTCGAGTATATGGCTAATGGAAATCTGTTTCAAGCTCTTCGCCGAGAAATCAAGGGTGGGAAACCAGAGTTGGATTGGACTCGAAGACATAGAATTGCGTTGGGTGCTGCCAAGGGAATTGCATATCTTCATCATGATTGTTCACCAGCTGTTATTCACAGGGATATAAAATCGACAAATATTTTACTTGATGAGGAATTTGAACCCAAGATTGCTGATTTTGGAATTGCCAAAATTGTTGAAGAAACTTCCAAAGTATTGGATTCAAACTGCTTCGCTGGTACTCATGGATACATTGCTCCTGGTAAGTTTGAAACTTGTATTCCTCTACTTGGAACTAATACTTAGACATTAAAGAATTTCTTTTCTGGGAAGAGACTAATCTGTTTACTGCTGTTTTCAGAACTCGCATATTCACTGAAAGTGACCGAAAAGAGTGATGTCTATAGCTTTGGTGTTGTGTTACTAGAACTAGTAACAGGCAAGAGTCCAGTCGAAGCCGAGTTTGGTGAAGAAAGAGATATTGTTTACTGGGTTTCAACTCATCTGAGCTCCTTAGATGATACAATCAAAGTTCTTGATCCCAGAGTTTCAAGCTCGTTAGAAGATGAGATGATTAAGGTCCTACAAATAGCTGTTCTGTGCACAACCAAGCTTCCAAATTTACGTCCGAATATGAGAGAAGTAGTGAAGATGCTCGTCGATGCTGATCCTTGCTATGCTTGCAACACACTGAAAATTCAAGAGAAATGTTGATAATTTTATGTTTGCAGAGAATCTCTGATCACGAGTATAGGTTCTGTGATTAGAAATTCTCTTGCTATATATAGTTTGCTTCCTAGGTACATGTTCTTGTGATCCTATATATGATCAGGGAATTACTATATTACGGTTAGATAACTAAATTTCTATGAATACGATTGCCTTGTTATGAAGAAAAGTATGGTGTTTTGCTGGTCTTCTGATAGACGCATTTATGTGTCTAATATAGCTCATTTGTATATATTGTTAGTGCTCAATTTTGTACTTATTTGGTTATTTTATTTATTTGTAGGTGTTTTTAGAAGAATAAGGATTTGCGGCGAAATTGGCTGAAAATGCGGCGTTTGGACCTCCGTTGATAGAGTACCGGAAGTACCCCAGAAATACCCCGGAGGAACCCCGGAAAAAGTGCGGAAAATGCCCCAGAGGACACTTGCTATACGGATCCTTGATTTTGGATAAGGGGTAACCTAATTACTAAGGGGTGACCCATTTCCAGGCAGCTGCTAAAGGGAGACCAGCCACAGATAAGGGGAGGTCAACTTCTCAAATTTAAAAGCAAATTTTGGCGGGAAAATGCATGCATCGTCTGGCAGATTTTGGTTCGATTATTGGAGGAGTTTTAATGCGATTAAACACCGGAAATCAGTTGGGATAATCCTGTTAGACCTAAACAGACCCTATGCAAGTGATTGGGCTGATCGAATTGGGCTGGAATGTCCGTGAGAAGCGATCAAAGTCCAAACAGAATATGTGTTCTCTGTGAAGTTTTCAAATATATTTAGAGATTCTGGGAGAGTTTTACGTTGAAGTAAAGTGTATCTAGTCTTGTTTAAGGATTAGGAGAATTTTGGAGCGTAAGAAATTTCCAGAAGACGCGTACAAAGCAACAGAAAAGAGATTTCTCTCTCAACTGCACGTGAAGAAAAAAGGGAGATAAACTCGGATTTAATCGAGTTATTTGGACTCTATTGGTATATAAAGGCTGGTGGGAAGTGAGAGAAAGTTTTATCAAGAGTTAGGGGTCGATTGGGAGGCCAGCAGAGAGGCGCAGGAGGAGTTGCAGGAATTGTACCTGCTGCTGCTGCTGCCATTAACAAAGCTCGAAGAACACGAAGAACACACCAGCATAGACAGTCGTTTATCAACAGTGTCAACGACTAGCGTCCGAGGGTCTTAAAACAGCAGCGTCAACAGCAGCCGTGAGGTATCGTTTTTACAGCAGTGGTATTCTATCGTTCTTCTCTGGACGCTTAAAGAGGGTCGTAGTTTCACTGTATTATATTTTTCACTCTTTTAATCATATTTTGAGCATCAAGTATGTATTTTAAGAACATGATTATTATGAGTAGCTAAACCCCAATACTGGGATGATGGAGGAAGCTGTTTTTCAGCCATGTGGTTATTTAAATAATTCTTAATTCACTTTTTGCACCGATTTTAATTGATTTATGATTTCAATTAATTACTTGTGATTTTGTTTGATGGAACATGCTTAGTCCTAGGGATTCTTGATGTTCCATGCTTATCATATACAAGTAATATTTTATGGAATCTAATTTGGCAAAGATAGAGTTAATACTTGTTTTATTTTGAGCTATAATCGCCTAGAATTATTTTCTGAGCCACTTGAATATGAAACACATTGGAATCCTGAGTCCTGGTTCCTCTTGATCTTGTGACAAATTTTGTACATATTTTTGTTTTTAAATCTATTCAAGTCCGAGCATCGAATCCTTATTTACCGCAATCGAATTACTATAACAAAATGGCGCCGCTGCCGGGGACTTGTATATAGATTTGTTTTTAATTTTAATTTTTTATTTATTTATTATTATTTGTTCCTTTTTACGTTTCTTTTTGTGTCTTTGATTTACAGGTTCGAAGTGGAATACTAAGGACTTGGGAACAAAAAGCTTAAAGCTAAAAGCTAAAAGCTAAAAGAGAAGAGAAAAAAGACATAATTTTTTTTTTAGGATTTAATTTTATTTTTATTATTATTTTTATTTATTTTTGTATATAGCTTTTATATATTTTTTTTAGAATTTGTAAATAGGCTTTATTTTTCATAATTTTTGTAATTTTTGGACTTTTTATTTGGACTTTATTCTGGACTTTGGACATTATTTTTAAAAACCCTACGGAAGGGTTATAAATTAAAAAAAAATTAAATACAAACTGTTTGCAGGGAAGGACGACGATTACTATATCGTCTCGGCCCCTCGGGTTCGCACACGGCATAGGAGTCGTGGCCCGAGTCGACAACAACGGTTCATCGCCCGTCTGGTACGGGAGGTAAGTCCAATCGAAACACCCGCGAATCTCCTGCAAGCGGGTTACTGTCTGCCTTAAGGTGATAATTGTTTGAGGACGAACCGGACTGTTTTTAATTTCCTAGTAAAGGGCAAGGCCTGGCCTAAACAAGATAAGGACTCGGATTTCATCACCGTTTCCTTCTTGCCCGCCTTAGGAAAACGAAACCAAACGCGAACCTAAGCCTAAAATATTGAATAGAACGAGACCAATAGGGTAACGAGCTTAATAGGAAACTCGTTCGAAAAATATTGGTTGCTCTTTAAGCACATTTCAAAGTTCATGATGGTTTCTGTGAGTTGAATGCGTGACTGCGCCGCCTTGTGATAGCGGTGAGGCCTTGGGTATCAAAGCTCCACTGAGCTTCCCTCGCCTCGATTCAACTTACATTAGCTCGGATTGATTCCAGAGGGGTGTGCTCAAATTGTAACGAATTCCTTTTCGAAGGAATAGAAGCTGGTCTAGAAAACAATCTAAGTGGAGCCATCATGCTTTTTTTTTGCTAGATTCTATAGGTTTGATTTGGTCGAGTCAGCCTTGTTTGTGATTGTGTAGAATTCCCTTGCAATTAAGAATGTCGAACTGGTATGATAGAAGCCAATACAATGAGTATCGACCTGAATTTGAATATGGACATCATCCTTTTTATGACCATGTTGGGAATAGTGGTTGGGAACACCATCCTTTGGAAGGATATGGGTCATACCCTGGTGAGCCCAATTACTATCCACACATGCATCAGTCTTACGAGCAAGAAGATTATAGTACTAGTTCTTCGTCTCTAGAGGATACAATCAAACTATTGAAAAGTAGTCATTTTTATGATCCTTCTGATAATTCCTCTTTACTAGAGTCAACACGTAAATTAGCTGAGTCAACACGTAAGTTAGCAGAAATGAATAACTTAGTTTTTGATGAAAGAGAACTTTCTATAGAGGAATCCCTCAAGTTGATGGCTGAGACGAACGAAAGACTTGCTCGAAATAATCTAAATTTCCAAAATGGTGTTTCTAATTTTACCCTTGATATCAATAGTGAATATTTGCCTAATTTAGAGGACGAGGTTAGAATAAAAGACACTACTTATTTAGATAAGGTTCAATCATTTTCGTACTATGATGATGAGGATAGCAGTAATGAAGAATCTGAAATATGTAGGCATAGTGATCAGGAGTCTAGTAATCCAATTGAGCTGTATAGTGATTATATTATTTCTAGTTCAAATCCAAATAATTTTTATGATTATTCACCTATTCAAAAGGACGAGGATTTGATTAGGGATACCACCGTTTTAGACGATGTAGTATTTCCTATTTACGAAGCCGATAAAGGTTTAGAGGAACCGGTTTATCTTGAGACTACTGTTTTCGAATCGAACGATTTAGAAACTGTAATCGATGATGGTTTCGAGGAACGGTTTTACCCTGAGAATACTGTTTCAGAGTCGTACGATTTAGAAACAATAGTCTTAGATGAACTCGTAGATATTAATGAGGATACACCGCGAGATTACAACTTAGAAGAATCAATTGCCCATTTTCAGGAATCTGATGACCTAGAAATTAGGGATATTGTGGCTAGTCTAACTAGAAACACTGAAAACTCTAAGTTTGGGGGTGATTATCACTTTCCTAGTGCTTTACCTTTAACTCTCAGAAAGTCTCCTCACATAGGACTTGATATCCATGCCTCAACCATCTTACAAGATTATCTTCATACTAGGTTTCCCGAACCTAATGATGTCATGAAAAAAGTTCAGTCGTTAGAAACCCATCCTCTGGTTGATGTGGTTTGCCCAGGCTATGATCCCCAGATTGATTTTGTTTTCCCACCAAATAGTTTTCTTCCAACTGTGGGAACGTTTAGATTTCAAATGTGTCACTTATTAAGTTCGAAGACTAAGCCTAAGTACTTTAGGAAATTAGAATCGACATATTTGCTTCAGAATGACCACTACTCTGACTGTGGTCAACTATGTAAGTCATACCTAATTGACTTAGAGGATCCTAAATTATTTAGGTTATTTTGTGATTCCAGGTTCTTATCTGAGTTTTTCCAGACTCTAGGACCTAATAATTTGGATCCTACCTATGAGGAAATGCATCCGAGGAAAATAGTCTATTTAGACCCCTTCATAAAACCTGAACCGCAATTAGCGATAGTTATCCAGAAACTAGGTAAGGGAATGCCAGTATTGTACATTTTCTTGGTTTACTGCAGTTTCCTTTTGTCAGCTCTTTTTGGTTTTAAAGACCCACAGTTATTCCGGCTACTGTTATACGGTTCGAGTTGACTAAACCTTTTCTATGTCTGGCTGAAGACTTTAAACTTAGCACTTCTTGGGAGGTAACCCAAACTCATGCAACCAGGTAATATCTTTCCTTAACTCTTTTTCTTCGAATGGTAATAGTTTCTCCTTGTTCATGTTTTTAATTTTATCTTTAGAACATTGAGGACAATGTTAGGTTTAAGTTTGGGGGTATGGGAGAAACTTTTTAGTTGCAATAAATAAACTCCAGAGCCTAGAAATTTATGCCTATTGAGGATTGCACTAACTAATCTAAGTGGATGGAAGCATTTTGATTGTAGGAGTTTGAGGAACCAATCAGATTAGATGGAAACATCTAAAGAGTCTATTCATAAAAGCACAGAGCTCAGGTGTTAGAAATAACATGATAGTTTCACCATATCTCGTTGAGTCCTTTTCACTTCTATTTTTATTTTATTTTGTTTTTAAACTATGTTTCTCTAAGTAATAGGTGGGGCCCACGATTCAAGTTGTTACCAATGCTAGGGTGAATTAGAGTGATTGAGATACCTTCAGCCAAAAAAAAAAAAAAAAAAAAAAAAAAAAAAAAAAAAAAAAAAAAAAAAAAAAAAAAAAAAAAAAAAAAAAAAAAAAAAAAAAAAAAAAAAAAAAAAAAAAAAAAAAAAAAAAAAAAAAAAAAAAAAAATGAAAGAAGAAAGAAATTGAGACCAGACCATTTGACCAAAAGGAATAAATTCAATAAAGTCGACCACTGGTACCCTTGTATATGCCAGTTGTGTTGACCTAGAGTTAGGTTATCGACCACTGGTACCCTTGTATATGCCAATGTGTTGATATTAGTCAGACTAGTATCTCAATCCATTAGGATAGGTTCATTTTGGCGGAGGCCTTCAGACAGATATGGGAAACGTCGTTCACTTAGTAAACATCAAAACCATCTATGTTTTCTATATCCATCTTCTTGATCTATCCATGTGATTAGTTTTGACTCCGAATATGATGTCCATAGTGCAACTATCTGAGTAGAGCTCTGTCACTTTATATGAATTTTAGTATGCTTGAGTGCAAACTCGTGTACAGCAATTGGAATTTCGCATCAGGGTACTTCTTCCTGTAGTCAATAAGTATGCCAACCAAGGAGATTCTTTAGTGCCTTCCAAGGTTCTGCGTAGATAGCTAAGGTCTGGAGTACAGGTTTTATGGGTATATCTCTGGTAAGCCCTCCCGAGACTATAACTCGGCCACTAGGGCCACCTAGGGGTTTAAAGGCTTATTGCATACGCTAAATGCAATCGACGATGCCTGCGACAGTGAGTTAGGATTTTATTTTGTAGTTTTGATTTGCTCGGGACTAGCAAATAATAAGTTTGGGGGTATTTGATAGACGCATTTATGTGTCTAATATAGCTCATTTGTATATATTGTTAGTGCTCAATTTTGTACTTATTTGGTTATTTTATTTATTTGTAGGTGTTTTTAGAAGAATAAGGATTTGCAGCGAAATTGGCTGAAAATGCGGCGTTTGGACCTCCGTTGATAGAGTACCGGAAGCGCCCCAGAAGTGTACCGGAAGTACCCCAGAAATACCCCGGAGGAACCCCGGAAAAAGTGCGGAAAATGCCCCAGAGGACACTTGCTATACGGATCCTTGATTTTGGATAAGGGGTAACCTAATTACTAAGGGGTGACCCATTTCCAGGCAGCTGCTAAAGGGAGACCAGCAACAGATAAGGGGAGGTCAACTTCTCAAATTTAAAAGCAAATTTTGGCGGGAAAATGCATGCATCGTCTGGCAGATTTTGGTTCGATTATTGGAGGAGTTTTAATGCGATTAAACACCGGAAATCAGTTGGGATAATCCTGTTAGACCTAAACAGACCCTATGCAAGTGATTGGGCTGATCGAATTGGGCTGGAATGTCCGTGAGAAGCGATCAAAGTCCAAACAGAATATGTGTTCTCTGTGAAGTTTTCAAATATATTTAGAGATTCTGGGAGAGTTTTACGTTGAAGTAAAGTGTATCTAGTCTTGTTTAAGGATTAGGAGAATTTTGGAGCGTAAGAAATTGCCAGAAGACGCGTACAAAGCAACAGAAAAGAGATTTCTCTCTCAACTGCACGTGAAGAAAAAAGGGAGATAAACTCGGATTTAATCGAGTTATTTGGACCCTATTGGTATATAAAGGCTGGTGGGAAGTGAGAGAAAGTTTTATCAAGAGTTAGGGGTCGATTGGGAGGCCAGCAGAGAGGCGCAGGAGGAGTTGCAGGAATTGTACCTGCTGCTGCTGCTGCTGCCATTAACAAAGCTCGAAGAACACGAAGAACACACCAGCATAGACAGTCGTTTATCAACAGTGTCAACGACTAGCGTCCGAGGGTCTTAAAACAGCAGCGTCAACAGCAGCCGTGAGGTATCGTTTTTACAGCAGTGGTATTCTATCGTTCTTCTCTGGACGCTTAAAGAGGGTCGTAGTTTCACTGTATTATATTTTTCACTCTTTTAATCATATTTTGAGCATCAAGTATGTATTTTAAGAACATGATTATTATGAGTAGCTAAACCCCAATACTGGGATGATGGAGGAAGCTGTTTTTCAGCCATGTGGTTATTTAAATAATTCTTAATTCACTTTTTGCACCGATTTTAATTGATTTATGATTTCAATTAATTACTTGTGATTTTGTTTGATGGAACATGCTTAGTCCTAGGGATTCTTGATGTTCCATGCTTATCATATACAAGTAATATTTTATGGAATCTAATTTGGCAAAGATAGAGTTAATACTTGTTTTATTTTGAGCTATAATCGCCTAGAATTATTTTCTGAGCCACTTGAATATGAAACACATTGGAATCCTGAGTCCTGGTTCCTCTTGATCTTGTGACATATTGTGTATATATTTTTGTTTTAAAAATCTTTTCAAGTCCGAGCATCGAATCCGTATTTACCGCAATCTTAATATTACAACAAAATGGCGCCGCCGACGCGGACTTGTATATAGATTTGTTTTTAGGTTTATTATTTTATTTTATTTTTTTTTTACTATTATTTGTTCCTTTTTACGTTTCTTTTTGTGTCTTTGATTTACAGGTTCGAAGTGGAATACTAAGGACTTGGGAACAAAAAGCTTAAAGCTAAAAGTTAAAAGCTAAAAGAGAAGAAGAAAAAGACATAATTTTTTTTAGGATTTAATTTTTATTATTATTATTTTTTTTTGTATATAGCTTTTATTTATTTATTTTTAGAATTTGTAAATAGGCTTTATTTTTCATAATTTTTGTAATTTTGGACTTTTTATTTGGACTTTATTCTGGACTTTGGACATTATTTTTAAAACCCTACGGAAGGGTTATAAATTAAAAAAAAATTTAAATACAAACTGTTTGCAGGGAAGGACGACGATTACTATATCGTCTCGGCCCCTCGGGTTCGCACACGTCATAGGAGTCGTGGCCCGAGTCGACGACAACGGTTCATCGCCCGTCTGGTACGGGAGGTAAGTCCAATCGAAACACCCGCGAATCTCCTGCAAGCGGGTTACTGTCTTCCTTAAGGTGATAATTGTTTGAGGACGAACCAGACTGTCTTTATTTTCCTAGTAAAGGGCAAGGCCTGGCCTAAACAAGATAAGGACTCGGATTTCATCACCGTTTCCTTCTTGCCCGCCTTAGGAAAACGAAACCAAACGCGAACCTAAGCCTAAAATTTTGAATAGAACGAGACCAATAGGGTAACGAGCTTAATAGGAAACTCGTTCGAAAAATATTGGTTGCTCTTTAAGCACATTTCAAAGTTCATGATGGTTTCTGTGAGTTGAATGCGTGACTGCGCCGCCTTGTGATAGCGGTGAGGCCTTGGGTATCAAAGCTCCACTGAGCTTCCCTCGCCTCGATTCAACTTACATTAGCTCGGATTGATTCCAGAGGGGTGTGCTCAAATTGTAACGAATTCCTTTTCGAAGGAATAGAAGCTGGTCTAGAAAACAATCTAAGTGGAGCCATCATGCTTTTTGTTTGCTAGAAATATTTAGGTTTGTTTTGGTGGAGTCGAGTCGGCCTTGTTTGTGATTGTGTAGATTTCCCCTGCAATTAAGAATGTCGAACTGGTATGATAGAAGCCAATACAATGAATATCGACCTGAATTTGAATATGGACATCATCAGTATTATGACCATAGTGAGAATAGTGGTTGGGGACGCCAACCTTTTTAAGGTTATGGTTCATACCATGGTGATCCCAATTACTATCCGCACGCGCATCAGTCATACGAGCAAGAAGATTATAGTACTAGTTCTTCGTCTCTAGAGGATACAATCAAACTATTGAAAAGTAGTCCTTATTATGATCCTTCAGTTCCTATTCCTTCTCTAGAAGAGACTCTTAGGAATTTAGCTGAGTCATCACGTCAGTTAGCTGAATCGACGTATAAATTAGATGAGGTGAATAACGTAGATATGGACGAAAGAACTGCAACAACAACTGAATCTGTAGAAGATATCCTCAATAGATTAACTCAAAACTTAGATCCTACACTAAGGGAGCTTTCTTTGGAAGAGACCCTTGAGAGGATAGCTGAGTCGACACGTAGACTTGAGTTAGAGACGAACGAAAGTATTGCTCGAAATAACTTGAATTGCCAATATAGTGTATCCAATAATACCCTTGAGAATGAAGATACTTTTTCACATAATCAAGATAACGAGGTTATAATTGGTAACACTACTTATTTAGATAAGGTTCAATCATCTTCGTACTATTATGATGATGAGGATAGTAGTGATGAAGAATCTGAAATATGTAGGCATAGTAATCAGGAATCTAGTAATCCAATTGAGCTTTATAATGATTATATTATTTCTAGTTCAAATCCAAATAATTATTATGATTATTCACCTATTCAAAAGGACAAGGATTTGATTAGGGATTCCACCGTTTTAGACGATGTAGTATGTCCTGTTTACGAATCCGATAAAGGTTTAGAGGAACCGGTTTATCTTGAGACTACTGTTTTCGAGTCGAACGATTTAGAAACTGTAATCGATGATGGTTTCGAGGAACGGTTTTACCCTGAGAATACTGTTTCAGAGTCGTACGATTTAGAAACAATAGTCTTAGATGAACTCGTAGATATTAATGAGGATACACCGCAAGATTACAACTTAGAAGAATCAATTGCCCATTTTCAGGAATCTGATGACCTAGAAATTAGGGAGATTGTGGCTAGTCTAACTAGAAACACTGAAAACTCTAAGTTTGGGGGTGATTATCACTTTCCTAGTGCTTTACCTTTAACTCTCAGAAAGTCGCCTCACATAGGACTTGATATCCATGCCTCAACCATCTTACAAGATTATCTTCATACTAGGTTTCCCGAACCTAACGATGTCATGAAAAAAGTTCAGTCGTTAGAAACCCATCCTCTGGTTGATGTGGTTTGCCCAGGCTATGATCCCCAGATTGACTTTGTTTTCCCACCAAATAGTTTTCTTCCAACTGTGGGAACGTTTAGATTTCAAATGTGTCACTTATTAAGTTCTAAGACTAAGCCTAAGTACTTTAGGAAATTAGAATCGACACATTTGCTTCAGAATGACCACTACTCTGACTGTGGTCAACTATGTAAGTCATACCTAATTGACTTAGAGGATCCTAAATTATTTAGGTTATTTTGTGATTCCAGATTCTTATCTGAGTTTTTCCAGACTCTAGGACCTAATAATTTGAATCCTACCTATGAGGAAATGCATCCGAGGAAAATAGTCTATTTAGACCCCTTCATAGAACCTGAACCTGAACCGCAATTAGCGATAGTTATCCAGAAACTAGGTAAGGGCATGCTAGTCTTGTACATTTTCTTGGTTCACTGCAGTTTCCTTTTGTCAGCTCTTTTTGGTTTTAAAGACCCACAGTTATTCCGGCTATTGTTATACGGTACGAGTTGACTAAACCTTTTCTATGTCTGGCTGAAGACTTTAAACTTAGCACTTCTTGGGAGGTAACCCAAACTCATGCAACCAGGTAATATCTTTCCTTAACTCTTTTTCTTCGAATGGTAATAGTTTCTCCTTGTTCATGTTTTTAATTTTATCTTTAGAACATTGAGGACAATGTTAGGTTTAAGTTTGGGGGTATGGGAGAAACTTTTTTAGTTGCAATAAATAAACTCCAGAGCCTAGAAATTTATGCCTATTGAGGATTGCACTAACTAATCTAAGTGGATGGAAGCATTTTGATTGTAGGAGTTTGAGGAACCAATCTGATTAGATGGAAACATCTAAAGAGTCTATTCATAAAAGCACAGAGCTCAGGTGTTAGAAATAACATGATAGTTTCACCATATCTCGTTGAGTCCTTTTCACTTCTATTTTTATTTTATTTTGTTTTTAAACTATGTTTCTCTAAGTAATAGGTGGGGCCCACGATTCAAGTTGTTACCAATGCTAGGGTGAATTAGAGTGATTGAGATACCTTCAGCCAAAAAAAAAAAAAAAAAAAAAAAAAAAAAAAAAAAAAAAAAAAAAAAAAAAAAAAAAAAAAAAAAAAAAAAAAAAAAAAAAAAAAAAAAAAAAAAAAAAAAAAAAAAAAAAAAAAAAAAAAAAAAAAATGAAAGAAGAAAGAAATTGAGACCAGACCATTTGACCAAAAGGAATAAATTCAATAAAGTCGACCACTGGTACCCTTGTATATGCCAGTTGTGTTGACCTAGAGTTAGGTTATCGACCACTGGTACCCTTGTATATGCCAATGTGTTGATATTAGTCAGACTAGTATCTCAATCCATTAGGATAGGTTCATTTTGGCGGAGGCCTTCAGACAGATATGGGAAACGTCGTTCACTTAGTAAACATCAAAACCATCTATGTTTTCTATATCCATCTTCTTGATCTATCCATGTGATTAGTTTTGACTCCGAATATGATGTCCATAGTGCAACTATCTGAGTAGAGCTCTGTCACTTTATATGAATTTTAGTATGCTTGAGTGCAAACTCGTGTACAGCAATTGGAATTTCGCATCAGGGTACTTCTTCCTGTAGTCAATAAGTATGCCAACCAAGGAGATTCTTTAGTGCCTTCCAAGGTTCTGCGTAGATAGCTAAGGTCTGGAGTACAGGTTTTATGGGTATATCTCTGGTAAGCCCTCCCGAGACTATAACTCGGCCACTAGGGCCACCTAGGGGTTTAAAGGCTTATTGCATACGCTAAATGCAATCGACGATGCCTGCGACAGTGAGTTAGGATTTTATTTTGTAGTTTTGATTTGCTCGGGACTAGCAAATAATAAGTTTGGGGGTATTTGATAGACGCATTTATGTGTCTAATATAGCTCATTTGTATATATTGTTAGTGCTCAATTTTGTACTTATTTGGTTATTTTATTTATTTGTAGGTGTTTTTAGAAGAATAAGGATTTGCAGCGAAATTGGCTGAAAATGCGGCGTTTGGACCTCCGTTGATAGAGTACCGGAAGCGCCCCAGAAGTGTACCGGAAGTACCCCAGAAATACCCCGGAGGAACCCCGGAAAAAGTGCGGAAAATGCCCCAGAGGACACTTGCTATACGGATCCTTGATTTTGGATAAGGGGTAACCTAATTACTAAGGGGTGACCCATTTCCAGGCAGCTGCTAAAGGGAGACCAGCAACAGATAAGGGGAGGTCAACTTCTCAAATTTAAAAGCAAATTTTGGCGGGAAAATGCATGCATCGTCTGGCAGATTTTGGTTCGATTATTGGAGGAGTTTTAATGCGATTAAACACCGGAAATCAGTTGGGATAATCCTGTTAGACCTAAACAGACCCTATGCAAGTGATTGGGCTGATCGAATTGGGCTGGAATGTCCGTGAGAAGCGATCAAAGTCCAAACAGAATATGTGTTCTCTGTGAAGTTTTCAAATATATTTAGAGATTCTGGGAGAGTTTTACGTTGAAGTAAAGTGTATCTAGTCTTGTTTAAGGATTAGGAGAATTTTGGAGCGTAAGAAATTGCCAGAAGACGCGTACAAAGCAACAGAAAAGAGATTTCTCTCTCAACTGCACGTGAAGAAAAAAGGGAGATAAACTCGGATTTAATCGAGTTATTTGGACCCTATTGGTATATAAAGGCTGGTGGGAAGTGAGAGAAAGTTTTATCAAGAGTTAGGGGTCGATTGGGAGGCCAGCAGAGAGGCGCAGGAGGAGTTGCAGGAATTGTACCTGCTGCTGCTGCTGCTGCCATTAACAAAGCTCGAAGAACACGAAGAACACACCAGCATAGACAGTCGTTTATCAACAGTGTCAACGACTAGCGTCCGAGGGTCTTAAAACAGCAGCGTCAACAGCAGCCGTGAGGTATCGTTTTTACAGCAGTGGTATTCTATCGTTCTTCTCTGGACGCTTAAAGAGGGTCGTAGTTTCACTGTATTATATTTTTCACTCTTTTAATCATATTTTGAGCATCAAGTATGTATTTTAAGAACATGATTATTATGAGTAGCTAAACCCCAATACTGGGATGATGGAGGAAGCTGTTTTTCAGCCATGTGGTTATTTAAATAATTCTTAATTCACTTTTTGCACCGATTTTAATTGATTTATGATTTCAATTAATTACTTGTGATTTTGTTTGATGGAACATGCTTAGTCCTAGGGATTCTTGATGTTCCATGCTTATCATATACAAGTAATATTTTATGGAATCTAATTTGGCAAAGATAGAGTTAATACTTGTTTTATTTTGAGCTATAATCGCCTAGAATTATTTTCTGAGCCACTTGAATATGAAACACATTGGAATCCTGAGTCCTGGTTCCTCTTGATCTTGTGACATATTGTGTATATATTTTTGTTTTAAAAATCTTTTCAAGTCCGAGCATCGAATCCGTATTTACCGCAATCTTAATATTACAACATCTTCTAAGCTGCAACTTATGCCATTTTTCGTGTAAAACAGTGTAAATATGTTGGTTATAATCGAACAAGTCGCATAATCATGGTATTTTGTTTTTTCATCTTGTACTGGTTCCTTCTTCGTGTCCTCCCAGGTCTTCTGTTGAAGACATGGGAAGAACATCTTCGAGGATGCTAAATGCAAGGTCTACTACTAAGGTCTGACCCTTCTGTAAGAGTAAATCTGTACATTTGTTGTTCTGATGCGGTTCCTGCAACAAATCTTAGGGTGTTACTGCCCAGGTTGGTGCCACCACTGGCTTCTTGAAGTTTGTCTCTGAGAGTCAGCGTTGTTCAAAGCCTCAGCATATTCTTGCAAACATTACCAATTAAATCTCATCCTTATTATTCTACAAAACTACACACAAAACTGGTTTTATTCAATATCTAATCACTTTGAACAGTACAATGAGGATTAAAAATCAGGTAACTGCTGATTTAGACGATTCAGTGACAAGGTCAGATTCTAAAGTTGTACTTGAGTTGCTAACATTTTTACCCATAGATTCAGGAACTGCTATGTTCATCTGGGACGATTCAGTGACAGGATCAGATTCTGGCGTTCTACTTGAGTCGCAAACATTGTTACCCACAGATTCAGGAACTGCTATGTTCGTTTTGGGAGAATCCGTGGCAGGAACTGATTCTGACATTGTAACTGCAGGTTCAGGAACATGTTCTTCATCTATGTATGCCATGTAACGCTTATAGAATTCTGGATCCAGTTGTTGGAAAGTATCTTCGTTAAGCCATGTATCTTGTTGAATGTATTTCCACTTAACCAGAAATTTGGTGTACGTCCGTCTAGTTGAAGTGACTGTGTCTTTACATAAAACAACTGAAATTCGATCTTTAGCGATTAGTAACCGACTTGGGAGCTTGATAGGAGGAACAATATCACCTGTTTCATGTGACAAGTCTTCCGCACTGAAAATGTTATTGATACGATAATCAGGAGGCAAATGGACTTTATAGTCTTTGTCATCTATCCGCCTCAGAATACGAAATGGTCCAATTCGCTTCATATGTAGCTTTTTTGAAGGGAAGGTCCGAATTTTCAGATATACCATCACCAAATCACCCACTTCGAAAACTCCATTTGTCTTATCAGTATCTGAATTTTCTTTGTAATCAGAAGATGCGACGAGCATGCATTCTTCTTTAGCATGGATGGTTTCACTATGTGTAGATACTGAAGGAGAATTCAATGTCCTCGTTGATGGATTGGGAGCATCTGAACGTGCAATTGGCAGGGGTTGAGAATATGATGTCGTCTTGGTCAGGAGACTAGCAACATTAGTACGTGCAGTAGGCAATCCTCGAGAGTTCGGCACCGCCTTCGCCCGGAGACTAGGAGCATCTATACATGCAGCGGGCCGGGATTGAGGATACGATGTTGTCTTTGTCAAAAGACTAGCAACATTAGTACGTGCAGTAGGCAATCCTCGAGAGTTCGGCACCGCCTTCGCCTGGAGACTAGGAGCATCTATACATGCAGCGGGCCGGGATTGAGGAAATGATGTTGTCTTTGTCAGGAGACTAGCAACATTAGTACGTCCAGTAGGCAATCCTCGAGAGTTCGGTATCGCCTTCGCCTGGAGACTAGGAGCAACTGTACGTGCAGAATATGATGTAGCCTTTGTTGAGGGACTTGAAGCATAACCATGGAAGACGGGAGGATCCTGTCCCTGCACACAATTGACAATCATGTATATTGACTAGACAAACAGAACAGTAAAAACGTGCAACTTGTTCCTGATTTTTCATAGAAATTCTTCAACCTTACTGCTCCTGCTAGGCAGCAATTTTCCCTGTTTTTCATAGAAATCGTAGTCATCTAGCAACATTGTTGTCACTTGATAGCTCTTGAAAATGTCCAGCATCTGTAAGCCTTTCTTCAATCCAATCTGCAAACAGTAATCAAGTTGTTGACAACATATTAATTCAAGTCAAGGATCGCTTCAAGCAATTAAGTTCCTGCTGTATCCAGAACAGGATGCAGGATGCATCCAAGTTGCAGAATTTCTGAAACAGGATGCATCCAAGTTCCTGCTGTATCTTGTTCGTTAAATTCTAGAAATGAGGATCCAGTCTGGAAACTAGGTTGTAGGCCCAAAAGCATGTTATATTAAACAACAAATATTTTTAAATTTTCAGATGTTATTCAAGGGAAAAACAAAAACTGTTTTCGGTTTTAAACAAGACAGTTAGTATTAAAAGGAAAATAACAACAGTTCAAGCTTGAGTACAAGCATCCGAGTTCACTAGGTATTTTTTTGGTGTATATAGAACTCCTCTTTATATACAACCTAGGAAAAGAGTAGATTTTTATCCGTAGGTTTGAATAAAAAGTGGTTCACATCTGTATCACAAGCATACTGCAAAGAGGACCCATTTGACCAATCAAAACAGTGTAACAAGAAGGAGATGAGGGGGGAAAGTACCTCCTGAGTATCCCTACAGTAAGTTACAGGCTTGTTTTCATTGAATTCATTTAAGATGTGTTGAAAATGATGATTCGGGATATCTTTTATTATGCGCCATTCAACAGGGAAGAACCCATTCCACCTTTCTAACTGCCAAAAGTCCATATTCTTATCAAAATCAACTGGTCCAGTCATCTCAGCGAGACCCACAAACTGCCCACTTCCATTCGCCTGATAATAGCCAAAACAAGTCAAAAAAGGAGTAACAAAAAGCTAGGTTGGACTTCATTAGTTTTCAAAAAGCAGATAAGACCGGTTTTAGTAAATTGTTTTTAACCAATAAAAGGGATATAATTGAAGTACACAAAGAAGTATCAAGATACATGCTACAGCCAGGTTTAATAAGCATCAAATAATTTCCAAACAAGAATCTTACTAAAGGTATCAGATGGTTAAAACTAAAACTTACCAAAAAGAAGAGAAAGATCGGACACACTTTGCGCGCCTCACGGGATAATTTATATGCATCATGATAGACTGCATCCAGCTTCTTATTACCATTTTGAGTACTTGCCCAAACACTATATTTAATGCTTTTATGAATGTCTACTTCTTGGAAGGATTTTATGACAAAGAATTTCGCATTCTCATAGTTAGTCACGAAATCTGGAAGATTATAATTGTCTCTTTGGACTCTGTGTCCAGGCAAATCCTTCTTGGCTGGTGAAACTGAATGGTTTTGTTCTCCAACAGACCTAGGACCACGACTTGAGTCACACCAGGTCTTTAACTCCCCAAATCCTTGTCTGCCATCCAAAGCCAAGCCATTTGACTGGTTTCTCAAGGGATGGCTTCCGCCTTTGATGTTCTGAGAAGTTTGATGATCAGCAGGCAGCTGTGGAACAAAAGGATCATACTTGTTAGTGTAAAACATTTAAGATCGTGTTAACCCAAGTTGCATCCAATGGCACAAGTACAATGTAAACAACGCTCCCAAATCAAAGCCGCACGATCCGACAGTAAAATTTGTTCCATATAGGCGGAGGTATACAGACAGAAGCCAACTAATGCCAATTCATTTCAGATATAGGGGATACATATAAGAAAAAGTAAAAAGATATCGGAAAAGAACGAGCCCTATTCCTCGATAGTTCTCTAATTCCTGTTTTCTACTCAATGTGATGACCATCTTATTAGACTAAACACCAGAATGTTATTAAAAAACCAACGGCTCAGCAAAAGCGCCTTAAACTAGAATTTTACAAACAAATGATAAAAAAAGGTATAGCATACACCTGAAATTGACGGTAGTAAGAAGTAGATTCTGCTTAATATGTGGAAACATGTTATGGAAACATGTTACGAATTACATGACAAGATCCTTGGCTCTTAATTTCTCCAATTCTAGATAGCACAACTTGTTGAACCATGTTAACTTTATCCACAATTACACGATAAGTTATAACAGCTTTTCCATTCTTACTAATAACAGGATAGGAACTGCTTGTACAGTCTTAAATCACAGAATATACACAACAGGTAATAGAAGCACAAGCAAGTCAGATTGGAAATTTACTCGAACATGACACAATAGGTATGTGGTATAAACATTAAATAAGTAGTCAGATGAGGAAATACTAATGTGGTACATACCGGCTTAAAGACACTTGTTGAATAAGCTCTTCTCGCGTTTTCTTCCCCTGGATAGATTAGTTAAGAAAGTAAACATTAACCACTTACTAGTTTCGGCAATACAAAATGTAAGTAACAAACTATATGCTAAAACAAATTACCCTAACAGACACAACATTAAATATCAATCTATTGACGAATTAGTGATGAATAATGCTTTTAAGGAAATCTATCCTAAAGTTGAATACGTTTTCACAAATTAGGTAACAACATGACCCTAACTGCATCCATTTTTCAAGCAAATTCATCATAGACAATCAATTACGAAACGAACCATGTAATCAAACAAATTAAGTGGATCTAAAAACAGACAACAATTAAACCCTTCCACTAAGAATTTCACATCCTTACTAGTATAACTACTACTGAACCTAAGATGTGAATAGAGAAATTTAACTTGTCAATTCATACAAAATTGTTTTACAGAGAAAGGGAAGAGATCAAAATCAAGATAAAGTTCATACCTTTCTGAAACCCTTTATCACGATACATGATTTTGATAAACCCCAGACTCCACAATCCACAAAATACTTAGGAATTTCAAGAAACCCAACTGAAATCTGTGAAAAAGATAGAAAATTGTTAAAGACAGACAGTTTCTGTATTTTTAAAAATCAAATCTTTTCGTTTACTGATAATAGAATTTCTTGGTTACAGAATTTAATGCCAATTTTGAGTGATTTGTTTTGAGAAAACATACAAAATTGTTCTTTTCAAAGCAGGAATCCAAGAATTATTGTTTAATCTCTGGTGTTATTTCTGGGTAAAATTATATACCTGACAGCATACCTAACAACTGACTGTACGCCTCACTAGTAGGTCTTATAAACGCATATAGGTACCTAGTAGAAACTCAAAACCCTAATGCCCGCAGCAGTAGGCCAGCCACAAAATCAACTCGGTGTAGTTTTTCTGTTTAAACTTTGGAGCTTTGGGAATGGGGACTCTTGGTCGCCAAGTATTGTCAGTTGTCACCACATCAGCAGCATTAGGGCACCGAGAAAAACTTTACTAAGAGCAAGCATAATGGTGCATGAAATTTGGTTATGTTTCTATCATGGAGAGAATTACAATTAAGAGATCTAGACATTTTGGCAGATACCTTACTAGAAAAAGGAAAAAAGTAAAAAATCCTCGTTATCGAACTCTACACCAACCGTATGCTTCCTCCAATTCTGAAAAAGTTAATAAAAAGTGATAGTATCTATTTTTCCAGAATCAGATGAAATGTTTAATTTATAGAAAATATATTTTTGGGTCCATTTTTACATTTTATAAGGTTTTCTTTTATTGTAATATCTAAACCGAATTATATTGGCCGGATACTTAAAATAAATAATGGTATAGACTTACTTTGTGTGATTGCATTATGTTTTTGTAAAAGAAAAAATTATTCATCTTTATTTCCTAAATTTGTACAAAAAAGTTGCTTTTAGGGGGTATTTTATAAAGTACCCGAAATCACAATAAAAAAAGTGGACGTTTTTTTATGCCATTATATAAAATAGCCGAGTTTGACCTCTTCCATTCCTTTTCTTTTTTCAGAAAACGGATAAAGACAGTAAAGTCCACCCATGACAGTTATCCTATTTAGTAAAAGATAAACAAACCTCTCAATCAGCTAAATAGGTCTGAGTTGTTTTGGAATTCAGAGTCTAATCACTATCTTATCATTGATTTTAAGATCTTTTGGTTTACTAGGTTTCTTAAGAAAAATCCCAAGTCATCAAAAATAGTAGATACCATCACAAGATAACCACAATCCCGAATAATCAAGATAACCACGACCCCGAATAATCAAGAACAATCAAAGTAACTTATTTCTTATAAAATAGTGGTAAAAATTGATAGAAATTAAATTAGGGAAAAGGATGTACCACCCTAAGTTTAAATAGTGAGTAACCAACTAATTGACGATTTTTACTTACATTAATAATTCTGATAATGATAGCTTTTCTTTCGAATGCATATGATGTTTAAGGATGGCAGTATGTTAGACACGTCAAGGAAAATGTTTTTAGTCATTGGCCATCAACGCGAAAAGGAACAACAATAGTAAAAATCAGTGGCCGAGTCTTGCACGACTGAAACCTCCTTACAGACCCGGCGCCTGACTACCTAATGTTCTTTCATTTCTTCCCAACGTTTTCGACAAGATTCAGCATAAGCATATCAACACTCGTTTGCTTAGGAACCAACTGAAAACGTAGGGGTACCAAAATACACCACCTATTTTTTCTTAGGCAACTTGTATGGGAAAAACTTAAATATAATTCCGAGAGTTCAACTTAATGAATCTCAATCAAGGAATAATATTCAGAGTTATACCTTTTTCTCTCACAATCAGAAAGTTGACAGAACAAAATCCGTGAATCTGATTTACGCGTGAAAGTTCTTGGACGATCTCAAAAATCAATATCCAAGAATCAATCAAGTCGTATCCAACAAACAAGGATGGGTGTATCTACTTTGATTGATTTACGTACAACTTGTGATATTTCAATTATAAACATAAACATTATAATGCAGAAAAAGAAATAACACAGACACCAGAAATTTTGTTAACGAGGAAACCGCAAATGCAGAAAAATACCGGGACCTAGTCCAGATTTGAAAACCAAGTTGTATTAAACCTCTACAGACACTAGCATACTACCAATTAACTTCAGACTGAAATGTAGTTAAGACTGAATTAAACCCTCAAAGTAATTCAGTTACAGTCGCACTCCTTACGCCTCTTGAATCCCAACAGGACTCCGCGCAAATGATTTCCTTAGTGACGTCCTTCACAGCCTAAGAGTTGCTTCAACTCAATTGAAGAATTTAAACCAATATATCTCCCACAGATAAGCTTATATGTGTCATTTCCTTTTTGATCAATGGATTAAGGTGAGACTGGAAACCGATAGCAATATGCGAAGTCTAGCTAACCTCAAAATCCAGACTTATGTTTCCCGAAGAGCAGTCTAGATTATTATTCACCTCACAAGTATTATACATGTGGAATCACAAAGTCTGAGACGAAGAGAGTTTTGCGATTTCTATCTATCCTATTCTAGTGAGCATCTCAACAATCAAACAAGATCATGATACATGAACTATCAAGATAAAATGATAGTTGGACCTGGCTTCACAAATCCCCAGGTGAAGACGTTTTAGCCGCTAAACCTATAAGGGTTTTAGAGAGAGGACGACTCTAGTTTACAACTAGGAGTGGTACGTATTGATCTCTATACCTTAGTAGTTATTACTATAAAGAGGAATTCATAATAATAATTGACGAGAAACTTAGAAAACAGGACACAAGTAGTAATTCGAAGAAAATATCTTCTCTGATTATGAACAAGAAAACGATTACAATTCTCTCTTTGTTACGCTCACAATCTTCTCTAAACAGTGGATTAACCTTAAACTATTTGCTAAGCTTGCACAAGTGTTGTCCCAAGCTTTCTCTCTAGGTTTTCAGTGCGTAATCTCCGTGCTTAGATATTATCCAAAGCACTCAATTTATAGCTTTCAACTCAGTCGACCAAGGACTTCTATTAGGAATCTATTTCCTAAACTAAGAGTATTGCCTAAAACAAAACTCTTCTTTAACTAGGAATTATGCCTAAACAAGGATTCCTGCTTAGAATAGGATTCTTCCCTCAACTTAGCTTCCTAGAATAGGATTATTCCCTCAACTTAGCTTGAGGTTAACTAAGTTCCCTAAAGGAGTACGGATACACCTGTATCATGGGTCCCCCTTTTAATAACTTGAACTCTTGTGAGAGCTAAAAATGAAGGCTAGGGAACTCGAGAGTCCCCTTTTCCTTGTTAAACCACTTGGCCTTGCTAGGAACTTGACCTTTACATCCAATTAGAAAAGCTTGTTTCTTTCTTTGTCGTGTTTTGGTCACTCTTCGTTCCAATATGCAGTCTTCCTTGAGTGGTTCCTCTCTATCAAACCATAAGTCTTCTACTTGTGGTAAAATCATAGTGTCGTCTCCGTCATCATCTAGTAATGGTAGTTCGAACAACTTCAAGTATTCCGCATTTATAACCCAGTACATTCCTAGATAAGATGGTAAATCCATACGAAAGGCATTCTCAACAATCTGATTGAGTATACGAAATGGTCTATATCTCAATGGATTCAATTTCTTACCTTCCCCCTTCAGTCGCTCCTTACCTAATTTTAACCATATCAAGTCACCAACACTGAAATTACAAGGCACAAGATGCTTGTCATGTGTTTGCTCTGTATTTGGCTTGTGACTTCTTTAATTGTACCTCAACAGTTACGTGAATCTGAGATATCTTCTCCAAGAACTTTTGTGCCTTTTGTCGTTCACTTCCTTACTTTCCCTCCATTGAGGTGTCACTAGTAAATACTAGATCGAAAGGTCTAGGTGGTAAGTAACCATAGCACGTCTCGAAAGGAGATTTTCCTGAAGAACTATGAACTGTTCTATTGAAAGAAAACTGTAGATATGGTAAACTCTCATCCCAAGTTTTAGGATGTTTAGAATTATATCCCCTTAACATGTGAACCATAGTCCTGTTGACCACTTCTGTTTGTCCGTCTGTTTGCGGATGAAAAGTTATACTCTTCTTCAACCTAGTGTCCATCATCTTCCATAAAGAATCCCAAAAGTGACTAAGGAGTCGACTATCCCTATCAGAAATAATCGAAGTAGGTAAACCAAAATGCTTCCACACATGCTCAAAAAAGAGCTTCGCTGCACCGGCTCCCGTTACTGTCTTTGTACATGGAATTAATGCAATCATCTTGCTGAGTCGGTCGACCACAACGAACAAGTAATCATAACCAGACTTGGTTTTCGGTAATCCACCAAGAAAATCCATAGAATACTCTCCCAAGGCCTTGATGGTACTAGTAATGGTAGGTATAACCCACGTTTTCTGTTGGAAGGTTTAGAGGTGCTACACAACTTACACCCTCTAAAGAACTTAGCCACATCATCTTGCATCTTTGGCCAAAAGATATAACGTCGAAGGTTAAGAAGAATTTTATTCATCCCAAAGTGTCCAGCAACTTGGGATGTGTGTGCTTCTCTCAACCATTGTAAACGATCTCCATCTTCTGGAATGTAAAGTAACTGACCTTTGTATAACAATCCATCCCGGAGTTCAAACTCGCATTTCAAACCACTCTTTATACCTTCTAAAACCTTCTTGAAGTCTTTGCTAGATGTGTATGACTCTGCATATCGGCTGAATTCTCATGGCCACCATTAATTCTCGGATTGGTGGTCGAGGCAACATATCTACCAACTTGTTTGTTACTCCCTTCTTGTACTTAATGAGAATGTTGAAACTCATCAATTAAGACATCCACTTCATGTGCGGGGCTTGTTGTAGTTTCGTATGAGCGTGTAGATACTCCAATGGTTTGTGATCTGAATGTACCACTACTTATTTACCTAAGAGATACACTTGTCAATGCTTGATACACTGATATAAATCATAAAATTCTTTGTCATAAGGTGCGTAGTTCTTAGTAGCACATGAGAACAATTCTGAATGGTACTCCACTGTTTTACGATCCTGTAACAACACTCCTCCCAATGCATAGTTAAAAGCGCCGGTCTCAACTTCAAAAGTACGCTAAAAGTTAGGAAATTCCAACACCGGTGCTTCTGAAATCTTCCTTTTTAGTAACTGAAAAGCGTCTTCATGGGTTTGCTGCCATTCAAACTTTGCCTTAGCTCCCATCAAACCATGTAATGGTCTTGCAATAGTCGAAAAATGCCGGATAAACTTATGCAAGTATGTGCATTCCCCTAAGAAACTCCTGATTTAAGTTACAATACTAGGTCTAGGCCACTTAGTGATCACTTCAACCTTCCTTGGATCAATATTCCGTTTTCCACCACCAACAATGAATCCGATATATACCAACTCTTCCTTTCCAAACTTACACTTCTTTCCGTTCAGCTTTAGTTGGCCTTCATGTAACACTTTAAACACCTTCTCAACGTGAACGAGATGCTCTTCCCAAGTTCTCCTGTATATTAGGATATCATCAAAGTAAACTATCACAAAATCTTCTATAAAAGGTCGTAACAAATCATTCATCAAACGCATAAACGTCACTGTAGAATTACACAAACCAAAAGGCATCACCAACCATTCGAACAAGCCTTGTTTAGTTTTGAAAGCAGTCTTCCATGTATCATCTTCTCGAACTCTTATCTGGTGATATCCAGATTTGAAATCTAACTTTGTAAAGACTCGAGGTTTTTCCAACTACACCGCTGATCCACAAGGTGAAGCACTTGGCACTATCATTCCTAATTCTAGGAGCTCCTGGACTTGTTTCTTGATCTCATCAGATTCCTCGATAGTCGTGCGATAAAGACCTACATTAGGCAGAGAACTCTCCCCAGTCAACATGATTTCATGCTCCACACTCCTGTTTGGCGGTAATCCCGTGACATCTGAAAATAAATCCTTATATTTCAACTTCAACCTTTCTGGGTCACCTTCTTGTTTTACAGTCGAGGCTGCCAAACAAACTCTATTCGGCTTCTCCTCAAGAGAACGGATCACAAGGAGAATGAACTTTGCGCTAGCATTCACTAACCGCTTAGCCTGAGTGGCTGTGATCAAGCTTTCTCCCTCAAGAGGAAAATCTATAGCCGAATGACAAAACTTTCCCCATCTTTGGTAAAGGTATACTTTTGTTCCCTCTTGTGTAGAGTTGCATCTCTATCCCATAGGTAAGGACTACCTAGTACTACCTGGCATACATCCAAATGAACTATGTCACATGTAACCTCGTGAATATATGACTCATCTAGAGCAAATTTTAACGTGTACTGCTGTGAAACTTGTAAGCCCCCTTCTTTTTAAAGCCATCCTAAAAGTTATGGTTTTGGATGTTTGAAAGTCTTCAATCCTAACTTTTTCACCAAAGAATTTGAAAGTAAATTCTTGTGACTTGCCGGGTCAATAACATCATCAACTAGTGATGTTTTGACTTGCATCTTCCCTGTGAAGAGTCTCTCCCTAAGATCATCTTTTGAAGGTCTTCCTTTTTCCCCTGTCATAAGAGAGAGCTTTGAATTGGGTTCCATTAGTCCGTGGACTTCTTTTGGAGTTTGAGCGACTAGTGCTGCCTTCTTGGCTTCTTTCCTATGCAACCCTTTAGGCTTTAGATGAGGGTTCTTAACCCAACACTTGTCGATAACGTGACATGTTTTCTTACAATGGGTGCAAGTCAAACCTTCCTTGTCACTAGACTTCCATGTTCTTTGCTCATTTCACCTCCTTTCATAGTGGTTCCTCCATATTTCACCTTAGTATTTCCATTTGAATCATATTTCTTAAGCCTGCCTTCAATGGCATTATCTTTTATACTTGCTTCGGAGATAGTATCCACCAAGAACATCTTCAAATCCTTCTGTATATACTCATGGAAGCCGGAAATATATTTCATATAGATAACATAATCTCCCAAGTCTAAATACAAAATCATAGCTTGATTCTGAAATTCCGAAGTATATTCTTGCACAGTTTGGTTGTAGGTCTGCTTCAAGTTGTACCACTTGAACCATCTCTCTTCAAGGTAGCCAACCGGATAAAACTGTTTCCTTACAACTTCCTTGAATCTTTTCCACGACAATACTCCCTTACCTAGGTTTTTTGTTTGATAAGCTTTCCACCAGGTTAGAGCATGCTTTTGAAGATTCAATGTCGTGAAAGCAATTTTTTCCTTTGAACCATATTCAAAGAAATAAAAATACGTCTCTAGACGTTCAATCTAATCATCCAATTTTTCTACATCGACACTCCCATCATAAAGTGGAATATCAACACGAAAATAAATTTTCAGATTCTTACCATGAGGTTTAGTTGATGTAGGACTTTTAAGAAACTTACTTTTCTTATTTTCTTCATCCTCATCTTCTTCCTTTTACGAATCTTCTTCTTCCGAATCATCTTTTTACGAAGCTTGTGAAGGTGTAATCTTTTTCTTCGTCTTTGGCTTGGGTGTATGAGAACGAATACATTCACTCAATTCCTTAAGGGTAATTTTAATTGACTTCATGTTTGTTTGCAGCGTAGCCACCTTTTTTTCCATAGTTTGTGGCCCGCTTTCCTTATGCTCGTCATCTGACTTCGTCATCCTTGATCCCCTTGTTTTCATAACATCTTCTAGCTTCTCGAGTACCTCACCAAGCTTTATGTATAGAGATCTATTGAAAACCATAAACCACATGGATTTACCCTAAAAACTAACCTTGCTCGATCGTGATGCCAACTTGGTACGTATTGATCTCTATACCTTGGTAGCTATTACTATAAAGGCGGAATTCAGAATAATAATAGACGAGAAACTTAGAAAACATAACAAAAGTAGTAATTCGAAGAAAATATCTTCTCTAGATTATGAACAAGAAAACGATTACAATTCTCTCTTTGTTATGCTCACTATCTTCTCTAAACAGTGGATTAACCTTAAACTATTTTCTAAGCTTGCACAAGTGTTGTCCCAAGCTTTCTCTAGGTTTTCTGTGTGTAATCTCCGTGCTTAGCTATTAGCCAAAGCCCTCTATTTATAGCCTGCATTGTACTCAACCGACCAAGGACTTCTATTAGGAATCTATTTCCTAAACTAAAAGTATTGCCTAAAACAAAACTCTCCTCTAACTAGGAATTCTGCCTAAACAAGGATTCCTGCCTAGAATAGGATTCTTCCCTCAACTTAGCTTGAGGTTAATTAAGTTCCCTAAAGGAGTACAGATACACCTGTATGAAGGACACACAAAGAATAGTTTCAGGGATTCAAAAATACCCGTTGCTTTAGATTCTCCCTTATATAGACTTTCAAAGTATAGATTCCTTTAGGTTCAAGCTAAGATAGCTTTGGAACCAAGCAAACAATATCCATCGTTAGATGAATCTTTGAAATGATATTAACATAACAAGATATATGCTCTGGTTAGGATGAATCGTAACTGAACCGTGTATAAAAACCTTGTTCATGGACGATTAGCCGAGACTAGCCGATTGAACCATAAGCTTAATCATTTTCATATAACACTTAAGACTTTATACTTGAGGCACAACCATAGGTTATAATGTGATCAATCTTGTCTATGTAGTGTTTTTAGAGATTTATTCAAATGGCAATTTTCTCAGAGAAATAATTTTTTGTGCATATGAAATTATGCGACAGGGCGAGTACGTGTACCAAGTACATGTACTCTACCTTGTACGTGTCTCTTAAAAAGAAAAGCATCTTAGAATTGAGAGATTATATTATTTAAGAAGATTTTAGTTCTGTTAGCTAGGATTTTAGCTATTATTTTGTAAGTAGTATTACAAAGTCATATAGGTCTGAAGTGACTAGGGTTTTCAGGATTCCTATTTTTTGTCTGAGAAATAAGAAGGTTTTATTTATGTCAGGATGCATAACTCCAGTTTCAAAGAACTTTTGGATGGTCAGAGTTAATTATTCTCCCACACTAAACTAATTCTACTTAAAGAAGCTTGTTGGGAATCCTTCAGGTCCCGGAGAATTATTAGGCTTCATCCTTTTTAAAACATCAAAAAAATCTTCTTTAGAGGGTGGAAGAGTCAAATTAACATTTTCTTTGTCAGACACACTTGTGGATGACAAAATATATATATAGCATCTACCAAAGAACTGGAAAATGAAGAGTAATACAACTGAGATATAAAATAAGACTCAATGTCATAAGTAGAAGACCTGAACCGGGCGTCCATTGACCAAGCCATAGGAAACCAAACAAGACAGAGACACATAGTTGAGCACGCAAGACCTGAGTCTAGATGGGAGGCTAAGAAGATTCTCGATGTTGTCAGCTAAGGAGAGACCTGGAAACCTATTCCAGGTTGTCTCAAACACAAGGAGGGAAACTATTAAAGTCCAGGTTGTCACGTGCTTAATTATCTACATGTAATCATCGTGTTCATATCATGTATAAGTAGCCAGAAAGGCTGAAAATGTAAACAAGTTTATTCTGATAATAGATAATAAACTTCAGAAAATTCTCTCTCAATTCTCTCTGATTCTCTTTTAAAACACCATTAACTTCAACTGACTTAGAAGATAATCAGGAAATCCAGATCTAACATTACCGGAATCCTTATCGGAGACAAGAGAACATAGTGATAATCAAGATCATATCCCGCAACAGAGGAAAGCGATCGAAATATGTGAAGGTACGGTTTCACGTATCTTCATTGGCGCCGACTAATTATCTTTATAACTTCATGTTTCTTGCACATATATAATATAGATCATAATCAAAATTTTGATGCATGATTAAGCATAATGCTCAAATATTAGTGATCTTTGTGTTTATTAGTTCATAACATGATGACTCTGAATGAGATTGAACTTTAACCTGCTAATTTTGATGATTTTAATCTCATAAACGTATTAACCATGATCAGATCTATCGATCAATGGTAAGAATTTTTCAACTCTAGATCTAAAATTTTCTAGATTCCTAATATTTTCTAGTTGAAACCTTGCTTGATTCATGATCTTGTATGATTAGATATATTAGATCTAGACGATTGAAACACAATTATATTTTTGATAAACCATATTTTATAGCATGAGTACAAATTTGCTTACAACACGATGATATGATGATTAATTTTCTCAAGTCCATATCTTTGATCTAGAATCACATGTTTAGAAATCTCAAGATTCAACTATTGTTAGGTTTTCACCAACAAATCTCTGATAACAAATTCTTCCGAATAAAGTAAGCATGAAAAGCATGATGATTGTTCTTTTCAGTCAATGTAAGATCAATCAATCATGTACTTCTGATCAAAAAACGAATTGATATGATATTAAGATCCATAATCCCAACTTTTGAAGGTTGACTTCTAATAATAACTCTACTGCGTAACAATTAAGCTATGCTTAATCAATGGTTACCAGATCTTGAGACAAACCGACTCAAAATTTTTTTCTGCTAAAATGGAAGACGACGACCGTTCAAAAGTCAAATCTAGTCAATGATATCATCTTGACTAAAAAAGCTCAATTCACAGACACTCATTTTAGTCTATCCGTAACTATGAATCTATACAATGGAACACGGAAAAATAAGGTTACCACCTAGAACTGGAGTAACCTCACTGTTGCGACAAACACCAATAACACAATCCGTGGAAAATCCAAGTGTTAGTACACCAGAAGTACCAACAGTGAGCTTAACACCCTCAACAAAACTGTTCCAGCTGGGAACACGACAACATCTGCTCCAGCAACAATGGTTGTACCGCCAACAATCTCAACCTTAACAGTGATGGAAAGTGGTCAACCACAACCTGCTCTAATAGGTTCAACTGTGATACATGAACAACACAGGAGGCCACCAAGACCACCAACTCCTACTGTAATAACGACATCTCTAGTAGTACAAATCTCATACGATAGTCTCCAACTCAGCAAGATGCCACGCCAATCATATATCACCAAATTACGTAGATGGAATTATCAGAAATGCACCAAAATATACCACCTCTCCCAGCTCAGTCATCTATGTTGAACCAAACACCGGGTCAACAACAGAGGGACCTGAGGTAAGAACTTAAAAATTACAACTTGTTAGATAATCAACTGCAAAATTTGAAACACATAATTTATGAATCTTCACCAGCTTTCACCGTTGATTTGGTTCTGGAGTCTATAAATTCAAAGATCGATAAAATGATGAAGGCTCAAGAGGAAAGAATAAAATTGATGGTAGAAAATCAAAAGCCGACCCTACGTATATGTTCAAAGAAAGTCCATTACCAAAAGAGATTTGTGATTGTCGATTACCAGAAAAGTTTTGTTTGCCGACCTTCAGAAGTTTCAAAGAGGATTCAGACCCAAATGAACAAATATTTCATTATGAGCAAATGATGCTTTGTATCTCGACAATACCTGGATAATGGCAAGATACTTTCCAAGTGGCCTACAAGAAGACGCTTTGACATGGTTCAGATGCCTTAAATCAAACTCGATTAGAATATTCAAGGAATTAAAATCTTTATTTATTCGAAACTACTCATGCAACATCAAGCAAATAGACGTTCTAGATGATATTTGCAAAATCAGTCAAGGAAATGACAAGAGTTTCACAAATTTTCTAAGACGCTTCAAGGAAGCAGCTTCCCCAGTTGACAAAATGCATGAGAAGGTCCTATGCAGATTGTTCAGAAACGCTCTGGTTCATGCATAAATTCGAGATTCCTTCACATGACACATTCTTGAATCCCAGACGAAGTCTACACCAGAGCTGGAAAATTCGTCAGAAGGGAACAAGACTGTTAGAGCATTGCTCGATCGAACTCACAAGTCTTGCAATCTCAATCTTATTGTCAAATTTAGTTGCCAAAACTATATATTGATTTCTAGTCTACAATTGTTTAAGTCTCGGATTAGGATAAAAGATGTAGTTGAGAAACGGACATCACGACAGACATCATTGCGTTCTACCGACTGAAGGAGAAGATCAACCAAAGCTTTTGGAGAATTTCCTCAACAAAAGGTAAGTAAAGACTGACCCACTTATTTCTCAAGCTATATTCACATATCTATCTTTGAGAGATTATTGCGTAACTAATTAGACTATCTTACGCATACCAAGAATTTCGAGTCGAGATTCTTCTTGTAATTAATCCTCGATATATGACTAAGCTTAATGAGCATTTGATACTTGATGAATTTCGTTTAAGAACAATTTATTGTTCTCAATGAAAATCATGATTCAAGATTATCATTCAAAAATATCTTGGAACAGTGATATGTATCATTGATGTTATTCGGGAATGTTTCGAATCGATTTAGAGAATAATATAGAACTACTATAAATTCGGATACAAGGCAGTGTATACATCAGCCTTACAAACTTGGAAAACTGTTATAAGTCTGAAGTCATAATACATGTACTCGGTATACGTAACGGAGTACCTATATGTCGACAAACAGATTTTTTGGTACGCCGATTAGTATGCACACCTTTAAAAGTCTGTGAACTCGTGAATCTGGATCGATATGCAAACCTGTGCACGTACTAGAAAAGAATTGTTGGTTACAGAACCGGTTTGGTATCCATACCGGTACACGTACCAGAAAATTTCTGTGAACTCTGGAACTTGGTTATGTTTAAATGGTATCCATACCAGTATGCATACCGAAAATTTTATGTGTTAACTCCAAAACTCGGTTATGTTTAAATGGTTTATATACCGGTAAACGTACCGAAAAAGTTCCGTGAACTCCAGAACTCGGTTATGTTATAAAGTATACATACCGGTACACGTACTAGGACATAATTGTTCACGAACAGATTAAGTACTTGTACCTTGTACGCCTACTTACCGTGTCCATTAAATTCATATGAACATACAATTATTTCTTAGAATAATTAGCATTTAAATAATCTCTATTTATTAAAACACCATAAACATATTTGATCATATTATTGTGACTCGAGTTAAGTCTTAAGTGTTTATTAGGAAAATGCTCAAGCTTATAATTCAGTTGGATTTCTTTGGATAACCATTCATGAGCGTGGTCTTGTACACGGCTCAATTACGGTTCACCCTAACCAGAGTGTATATCTTGATTATGTAAATCAGATTCAAAGATTCATCTAACGGTAGATATTGTTTGCTTGGTTCCAAAGCTATCTTAGATTAAACCTAAAGAAACCTATGATTTGAATGTTTATATAAGGGGAAACTCAAACAACTGGGATCTTTGAATCCCGACACTAATTTTCTTGGTGTGTCCTAGTTGTAAAACTATAGTCGTCCTCTTACGCTACAAAGACTTCATAGGGATTCGTGAAGCCCAATACAGTTATTGTTTATCTGATAACTCGAGTATCCTTATCTTGATTGATTATTAAGCTGCCACTTGATCAAGATACATAGTTATCTTCCAAGTTCTCTTTGTCTCAGACTTTATTGATTCCAAAAGTTTAATACTTGTGAGGTGAATACCGCACTTCGGGTTGCATTAGTCCGGATTTTGAGGTTAGCTGGACTTTATCTATTGCTATCGATTTCCATCACCTTGATCTTTGATCAAAAAGGAAATCACATATACAACCTTATCTGTGGGAGACAAATTGATTTAAAGTATTCAATTGAGTTGAAGCAACTCTTAGTTGGTGTGTCATCTAAGGTAATAAATTGCGCAAAGTCCTGTTGGGGATTCAAGAGGCGAAAGGAACGCGAACGTAACTGAATTGCTGTGAGGGTTTAATTTGGTATCAACTACATTCCAGTATGAAGTTAATTAGTAGTAGGCTAGTGTTTGTAGCGACTTAATACAGTTTAGTGTTCAATCTTGACTAGGTCCCGAGACTTTTCTGCATTTGCGGTTTCCACGTTAACAAAATTTCTGGTATCTGTGTTATTTCTTTTACGCATTATATTGTTTATCTTTATAATAGAAATATCAAAGGTTGTGCGTTAATCAATTCAAGTAGATACGTCCAACCTTGTTTGTTCAATACAACTTGATTGATTACTTGGGAAATTAATCTTTGGAATCACCCAAGTATTCTCATACGTAAATCAGGTTCATGAACTAGCCTGTATAAACTTTCTGATTGTGAGAGAAAGAGATATAACTCTAGATACTATTCCTTGATTGATATTCATTAAGTTGAACTCTCGGAGTTGTGTTTAAGTTTTTCCATACATATTTCCTACAAAAAAAATTAGTGGTGTATTTTGGTACCCACGAATTTCAATGACAACTGGAACTTTCCTAGCTCAGACCATAAGACATCTAGACAGACCCAGGAGAAAAGAGAGCTCTCTCACCCAGGTCTCCAAACCAGCAATCAAAGAAGAAAAGCTTCAAATAAAAGTCTGAGATGAAATCGAAATATGAGTCAAGGAACTATTTAAAAATGAGTGGACACTTGAGGTAATAATTCAATACATGAAAGATAAATCGTTCTTTCTGTTAGATCACTTCTCGGTCGAACTCGCAAGCATTTCTATCTCAAGCTTGTTTGTCAATGTTAGTGATCAGAACTATAAGTATTGATTTCTAGTCTACTTATAGCGATGTCTCGGACTAGGATAGATTGTAGTTAAGCATTAGACTTCACGGCGTTCATCAATAAAAGGTATGTGGAGACTAAAACTCATCTATCACTTGGAAAGTCTATTTATACTTTATCTCCTATATTGAGACAAAAGTCGTAGTACTATATAGTATTCGACACATTTGAGATCTCGAGTTGAGTTTAACTCGCTTACATATTTCTCGAAATATGTGTTGGTAAGATTTCGCTTCAACCAGTTTCATCTTATATTCTTGACAAAAGTCAAAAGATGATCACGTGAAAATCACCGAGTAATATCTTACATGGTTCATTTGGTGTAGACTTGGAATGTTTCGTTATGATTATTTCAATAACTTGAAAATTGCTTTGATGCTAATAGTGTGTGAAAACGTCTATTGTCATCCTATAAGAAAGTTTCAATCATTGAAATAGAGTTTAGAACAATTAACCAACATTGGATTGTAAAAATGTTATGCACTCTTGCATATATGTAATCCATGTCCGGGAACCATAGTATGCATACTCGTATGCATACCTGTTGGTTTGAGAAGTCCGGGAACCTAAGTACACGTACCCGTACTGGCATATGGTTCAAATTCGGAAAATTCTGCTGGGTTTGGAGGTATGCGTACCCGTTCGCATACTGGCGAAAACCAAAGTTGGTTCGGCTACTTAAGTATGCATACCCGTTTGCATACTTAAGTGGTTAAAGTTCTAAAATCAGTTGTAACATGAACTAATACATTTATATAATAAGGAATGCATTCTTTGCAAACCGTGGCTATGATGTTCATGAATTGATTCGAGTGAATCAAACCGATTTTGCTTCAACTGTGTTCTTGTATACTTCTTTGAGAATATAACAATTGAATAACTATTTAACTAGTTTCATTTGAGTCATTTGAACTAGTTATAATTAAGATAAATAAGGTTGATATGAGAGTGTTCATATATCTAACCTCGGTTAAGTACTATTGAGCCAGCCTAGTGTACACGTTAAGGTACAGTTACTCAAACGTAACGAAGGTACATTTCATTTGTGTATAACAAGCTAAGTTTGATCTAACGGTTGAAAGATATTATCTTGAATCTAATCAGGTTTTCATCTAACGGTGGATATTGAATGCTTTATTACCAAGGTAACTTAGATTGCAAACCCTGATTTGAAAACTATATAAAGGAGAACTCTAACAACTGGAAAACCTAATCCCCATACCTTATGTGGATACTAATCGTGACTAGAGTCGATTCTATTTTAACCTTAGGTTTTTCACGAAACCATGTAGGTTGACAACTTGAAGACTTCATTGGGATTTATGAAGCCAGACCCAACTATTTTTTCTGTAGTTGCATGTTCTGATCTTACTTTTACTATCGTGATTCAGTATTATCTTTGCTAAGATTTTCTTGAGATTTATCTCCGATAGGTAAGATTAAAAGTAGTCACAAACATCTTCGTCTCATCGTTTGTGATTCCACAATATCTTGTTTCTCTACCATACGATTAAGATTATTGTGAGGTGATTGATAATACTAGGCTGTTCTTCGGGAATATAAGTCCGGTTTATCAATTGGCTCCTGTGCACCTTGATTTATCAAAAGACGGAACAAAACTCGTAGGTATTTCTGTGGGAGACAGATTTATCTATTCCAATAGATTTTTCTGTGCGAGACAGATTTGTTTATTAAGTTTTCGACTTTGGGTTGTAGCAACTCTTGGTTGTGGGTGAGATCAACTAAGGGAATCAATTGCGTAGAATCCTGTTGGGGTTCAGAGACGTAAGGAGCGCAACTGTACCTTGATCAATGTGAGATTGATTAGGGCTCAACTACACTCCAATCCGAAGTTCATTGGTAGTAGGCTAGTGTCTATAGCGTCTTAATACAGTGTGGTGTTAAAAGCTGGACTAGGTCCCGGGGTTTTTCTGCATTTGCGGTTTTCCTCGTTAACAAAATTCTGGTGTGTGTGTTATTTCTTTTTCGAATTATATTTTGTTACATAATAGAAATATCACAGGTTGTGCATTAAGATCAATCAATTAAATAATCCAACCTTTGGTTGTTGATATAAATTGATTGACACTTGAATGTCGGTCTTTGGTACCGTTCAAGTTATTTCTCTTATTCAATCGAGCTCGCAAATTCCTATTTGATGATTGCAGACTGAATTGAGAAATTGAGATATAAACTCTTTGATATACTTTTCTCTAGATTGAGTCTGACTGTCTAGTTGATTCTCTTGAAAGTATATTGGAGTTTGTCTATTAAGATTGCCAAACGAAATATTGGGTGTGGTTGTTAGACCCCCGCTTTTTCACTTTCTACCACCCAGGAAGCTGAGGTTAGTTGTGAAGGGAAAATTATACTGCTCTTATCATGAAATGAACATGTATGTCACCAATAACTGCAAGAACTTAATAAGGTTCATAGAAAGTATGGCACGAGAATGACGCCTGCCAGAATTCATACTCCAAGAGCTAGGGAATAATGGAAAGTCTCTAGCAGCGCAAGTCCTCTCTGACACCAAGGGATGAGACAGACCTACTACAAGACCCCTTTGACAGAACAATGAAGTATATGGAATTAAATGTCACAGATCTTCACCCCAGCTGCGAAGGATTGCTTTTACCATTAGATGACATACGATTCACTAAAAAGGACCTAGATGGGGTAACATTCCCACATCCGGCGCACTGGTGGTTGAGATTATCATAGACCGCTTAGATTGTCGGCTTTAACGGCTCGAAGACGTACCATATGATAGATGTTACTCTCACGGTCGAAGCCGGACCTATCAAAACAAATGTGGCTTTCCTGGTTCTCAATACCATGTCACCATGCAATTTCATCCTGGGAAGATATTAGATCCATGTACCAAAATAGTTAGTTATTCTATCTCTCACACAGCAGGAAGATCCACATAGAGGATCAAAAAGATAACAATTAAAGCTGACATGGAAATTTTTAGATACTGAAAGTCAAAGCAGAACTCAATAACCTGGCGTCCAAGTAGCAGTATGACCAACGGACTCTAACGGTAAATCCCGAAGCACAAAAATATCTGGTCAACCTGTCAGGTAGGGAATTTAAAGAAGAAGTAATTGAATTGCTAGAAGAAGTAAATTTGGATTCAGATGAGGAACCAAAAATAACTTACATGGTATATGATCTCACGTCTAAAGAAAAGAGGGACTTGCACTGATTCCTTAAGAAAAATGCAGAACTCTTCGCATGTAAAATGTCATATATGGTAGGAATCGATCCAAGTATTTGTTGCATACCAAAGAATACAAGTATCCGGACTGGATATCGGACATTGTGGCCGTAATGAAGAAGAACAACAAGGTAAGAGTATGCATAAACTTTAAAAACTTAAATAAAGCGTTCCCAAAAGACAGTTACCCTCTGCCATATATAGACATAATGGTAGAAGCTGTCCTAGGGTACGGTAGGATATCCTCCAGGACGGATACTCAGGGTACAATCAAATACCAATGAATCTAGAAGACATCAAAGCAATGCCCTTCAGTGTAAATAATGCAGGATCAACTTATCAAAGACTAGCCATCAAAATGTTCAAAGACCTCATAGGAAGCACAATAGAATGCTATGTAGATGACATGGTCGTGAAGAGCAAAAAACCAGAAGATCACACAAAGGACATGCTCCAAAACGAAGATCAACACTTCAAAATGTGCTTTTGGAGTCTAAAGTGGGAAATTCCTAGGCTTTATGCTCACAACAAAAAGAATTGAATTTGACCCGCTAAAAGTCAGAGCAATTCTGGAGATGAAACATCCAACTTGCAAGGAGGGGATACAACAATTGACTGGAAAACTGGTAGCACTAAAAAGATTCATTTCAATACTGTCAGACAAGTGCAGGATGCTATTCAACCTACTTCTCAAGGCTTCAATTGGAATGAAGAATACCAGGTAGCTCTTGAGAACATTAAAGATTACTTCTCTCATCCTCCTTTACTATCAACACCTATCAGAGGTGAAGATCTCTGCGTCTGCAATGCAACCATTCAAAGTCCAGTAAGTGCAGTATTACTCAGAGTAGAAGACAATAAAAGGAAGTCAATCTACTTAATCATCAAACGATCACTTACACTACCTGGGTCTATATACTCATAGTTGGAAAAGGTGATATTCTCTTTCTACTTCTCATCTATAAAACTAAGACATACTTCTTGAGATGGAAGATAACTGTGGTCACATAGTACCTAGTTGAAAATGTTATGTCCAAAAACTGGAAGAATTGCAAAGTGGGGAGTCCACCTGAATCAATTCATAATGGGGTACAAAAACAGGAAGGCCATAAATGCACAAGTTGTAGCTGATTTTCCTAGCCGACTTCCCAGTTGAAGACCCAAACTTCGATCTAATATTCAGTGAAAATCAGCGATAAATGCAGCTAGAACCTGAGAAAATACCAGATTATGAAGAATCCTCAATAGATACACCTGGAGTGTGAAAAAATTTCGTTGATGGTGCATCAAACAGAAAATAAGGTGGAGCCGGAGTAGTCATAGTGACACCTGAGAAAAACTTCATCGAATTCTTATATAAACTGGCTTTCAACCTAATGAATAACTAGCTAGTACAAGGAATACTATCTGCAAAAAATCTACAACTAAAAGAGTTCATACTATTCAGTGACTCTCAGATGAGGACAAAGCGGGTAGATGGTCAATTTGAAACAAGATATGTCTCGATGGAAAAATACGAAACTCATACCAAACTTTGAAAAAGTAAGTATCAGAAAGATAGACATGCAGATGCATTAGCCTTCCTGGGATTAAAAATACCGAGAGCATGCCAAAGAACAATAAAGATCGGAATCTTGGAAAGGTCAGCCACAAATGAGCCAGACAAAAATTGTGCAATAATTCAGATCTCAAATGTGACCCTAATATAACTAGAAGGGACCTGGATGCAAGGTATCTTCAGCTACCTCGAGTCAAAAATACAACCGAATGACCCATAAGAGGAAAGGAAGATCAAAACCAAAGCAACCAGGTATAAACTCCTAGATGGTGTCATCTACACAAAAATATACCTAGGACTGCTACTCAAATGTGTCACAGAAAAGCAAGGAGAACAAATCCTATCTGAAATACACTCAGGAGATTGCGGTAACCATGCAGTAAAAAGATCCCTAGCTGAAAAGGAAAGATCTCAAGGCTATTTCTGGCCACACATGATAGAAGCAGCTAAGAAGATCAAAAAGAAGTGAGATAAATATCATAGGTATGGCTAGAAATGCCAAACTAAAAAAAATAAAAATCATCCAATCTATGCAAGCATTAAAAGATGCAGAACAATTGAAGAAAGTACAATATGACTATTCAAGTCAAATTTCAGAGAAAAATGACCCTTTAGTGCCGAAAGAAATACAAAAAGTGATAACACCGTGAGAACCTGAAATTGTAGTTATACTAATAAAATACATGCACCAACATAAAATTTGCACAATGTGTTAACTTCTTAGTCATTCATGAAGTGGGCATTGGATATCATGTGTCGTTTTACTACGATAGAAGATTCAAAACTAAAATCTTACTTTAAAACATATGAGAAAATATCATAAAGGTTCAAGCTTTAAAGAAGAAATACATGCGCCTGGAGGCAGAAAATACCTACTTGTCGCCATAGAATATTTCTCGAAATGGGTCGAAGTAAAAGCGCCGGTAACAATCACAGAAACTGATGTCAATAAATTCATCCGGGAACAAAATCTGTAGATTTGGACTACCTATGACGCTAGTAGCCGACAATGGAACCCAATTCCGAGATAGAAAGCTAGCAGAGTACTGCAGAAACAAAAATATATAACAAAAGTATGTTTTTTTAAACTATACACAACTTTAAATTATAACATGATGAAAATACAAATAGATGTTAAAAACAATATGAAAATAAAGGGATCAAAAGGAATGGAAAATAGCTAATCACTGAATAAATACACACCATATTTCCCACAAAGAAAAACTGTCAGGAGGAGATTTCAAACAAAACTCTACTGGAAAATATCAAGAAAAAACTTTACTACATGAAGTGATATGGATCTATAGATCAACCAAAAGATCCTCAACACCAGAATCCCCATTCTATTTAACATTCGGTATGGAAGTTTTCTTACCCATAAAGTTGAAATTTTCAACAAATAGGACATTGTCGGCCAATTCAGGCAGAAATGACAAATCTATCTTAAAGTGATCGAAGAGGTCGATCTAAAGAGAGAAAGCACACTAATACAACTGTAAAAACACCAAAGGTGCATGAGAAAAAACCAAAAACGCGTTAGACAAAGAGATCTTACCGTTGGTGACTTGGTGCTAAGAGAAGTTCTACCCAACAACATAGAGTACAAGCTGGGCAATCTCGGGGCATCATGGGAAGGACCCTACACCATATCCGAAAAAATGGGTAGAGCGTCTACATGTTAAAAAACCACATGGGTGAAGAGCTCAGTTACCCCTATAACATTAGTCACCAGCGAGAGGCTACTATCTGGAAAATAAAAGCTGAAACGCTTTCAGTTGTAAAACTTATATTCCTATTATGAATATTCGAAATGTTTGAATTCATATAAGTTGAATATGCCAAAGTACACAGGGGAAGATGAAGCAGTCAGTACACCTGAAAAACACAGAGCTGAAACGCTCAGACAAAATAAGGTTGAAATGCCTAAAGAAGAGAAAAGCTGAAACGCTTGAACCATAAAAATAGTAATAAAAAAAAGAGTCGGAGTACTCGAAATAATTGATCAAAAAAAAGAGAGAAGAGCTGAAATGCTCAGAACAAGGAAAAAACCAGAGTTGAAAAAATTTGAAAATAAATAAATAAATATGTTGTTGTAAATAAATGTATTATGGATGAAAACACCCTTACACCACCATCAAACTCTTTGTTCTTCCATCTTCCTCGGCATAATTTTGTAACTTGTATACACTAAACGCTAGCATGAGCGCATGCCATTAACCTCCATCCTTAATGGTATTCAATACCTAGATACAGAGTAACTTATAAATAGAAAGACAGTCTCTTTGTAATACACACATCTAATGAAAATATCTTCTTCTTTTCTCTCCAATTTGGATGTCTCATTTTAGTTTATAACACTTTCTACAACGAGCTTCGAAATTTTTAAGAAGAACATCAGTAAAAGAGAATTGGTATTATAAGAAAATTATCTTTCTAACAATTTATATTAGTAATTGTTTTAAAATATTTAAATATGCTTGCACGGTATAATTTTAAATATTATACTACCTTTTTTTTTGTATGTACTCTACTTGGTTGGACTAATACAGCTTTGATGCATAAGCAAATAGAGACAATCGATGGTATTGTTGGTTTCATTGCTAACCCATTTTTTTTGTACCAATTTTGTTAAGATATTTCTGTAATATCTTTTAATTGATTATTGAATCAATTTAGTTAGCCTTATGGCATATTATTGTTTTGTCTTATTGACAATAACAAAACCCATGTCTATGAGATCATAAAATATGTTCTCATTAGAAAGATTTTTTTGCTTTTCTGTGATGCATATCATATCTTCGCTGCACCAAATTTTAATTTTTGGGTGCAATTGAATTAAATCCATTTATTAATTCTAAAGAGACATGGTCCATATCTATATATGGGTTGTAGGTGGTCAATATTAAAAAATTGATTTCGTTTCTTCTTTATTTTTTTATAAAGAGAAAAAAAAAATCCATCGAAAGATGGTTTACAATTTTTATTCCTTTAATGAAACCGTAATCACCAAAAATTGGTGTTATCGCAATTTAATTACCTATCGGGTAACTAATCATGTGCATGGTTGAGAAACCTGCAACCAATTTTTTTTGGTATCTTCGTTCATTGGAGGAAAATCATTGATTTAACTAAAATGAGAATATCTTTTATTTTGTCGACGAGAGATTGATAAATCGTATAAACCAATTGATGTAATTTTCTCCATCGTTTCTATATAATGAGAAAATAAATTGGCGTATTTTCTAATTTTTTGCCAATGAGTGATTTTTTCGACCACATAATTGTTTTTTTTTTAATATAACGATGATGATTTCTTTATATTTTCAAAGAAACATTTTAAGCCAAACAAAATTGGTTTTCCTTATCGATCCCAGAATGATATATCGTTATTATGATAGATAAACAGTTTTCAATACCAATGAAATGAGGAATCGATGTATTCTTAAGGGATATTTAGCAATTTTTGACTTTTCCTCGTGGTAATAATCTCCAACATTTAAACTATTCCACTCGTGGAATATGGTTGGACATAAAATATCAAAGGGTGCGCACCCTGCTAGTTAGCTTATATTATTAGTCTTTTTAGAGACTTTGATCTTGGTATAGTTTTCTTTTGATAAAGAATATGTCCATAATTTCCTTTTAAATTATTATTTCGTTGGACCTCAAGGTCACGAAATTATTGGAGATTTATTTGCATATTTTATATATTTTTTTCTATCACTAATAAAATCCATGGTTGTTTTTGAATTTGTACGTCTACTGGACTACAATTTTAGGATAATTTTTTTATGGCTCTTGAAGTCAGAATCTAATGTCCAACCTAGTATTGTTAAAATCTAGAATTATTAAAAGTATATGTCCTCGAATTAATCGGATAATACTTTATAAAACTTGTTTTCGTGTATGAGATGATTCCCCC